>NW_024116452.1:0-15542 GCF_003073215.2 Triticum urartu
CGCGGGCTTAAAGGGATTTAGTGCATATCAAAAAATCTCCGCAGCTATGCGGGTGATTGCATATGGCGTTCCGGTTGACTATGCCGATGAGTACCTTCCCAGTGGTGAAGATACTACAATTGAGTCTGTGCGTAGATTTGTAAAAGTGATCGTCCATGTCTTTGGTCCTGAGTATCTTCGGGCACCCAATGAAGATGACACAAAGAAATTGATGGCATCTAATGAGAGGAGAGGTTGGTAGCATTGATTGTATGCACTGGAATTGGAAAAATTGCCCCAAGGCATGGCAAGGAATGTATTGTGGCAAGTCTCGTGATGCGACAATTGTACTAGAGGCCATAGCATCCGAGGATTTATGGATTTGGCATTGTTTTTTTGGTATGCCGGGCACTCTCAATGATATCAATGTGTTGCAACGGCCTCATCTGTTTGCTAGGCTTGCTAGTGATGATGCTCCTGCTTGCAACTACACTATCAATGGGCATGAATACACAAAGGGGTACTATCTTGCAGATGGTATATACCCTCCTTGGTGCTCATTTGTCAAGAGCATCAAAGAACCCAAAACTAAAAAACAATGTGAATTTGCAAGGGTGCAAGAGGCAGCCCGAAAAGACATTGAAAGAGCATTCAGTGTTTTGCAATCTAGGTTTGCCATTTGTCCGTGGCCCCGCTCGTTTTTTGGATAAGAAAACCTTGAAGAACATCATGACATGCTGTGTTATCCTGTATAATATGATTCTTGAAGATGAGAGAGGAATGAACTTGGAATTCTTCTATGACAATGTGGGTAGCTGTGTCAAACCAGCTAGAGACCCTAACCGCATTAGAGCTTTTCTTCAGACATACAAGGAGATTGAAAATGCAGACACACACTTTCAACTTCAGGAGGATCTCATTAAGCACCATTGGCAAAGGGCTGGACAATGACTCATTTTTGTATTCATTTATATTTGTATTCATGACAAGTTTTGTATTGCATTATTTAAGTTTGCTACAGTGATTTGAATAATTATTTGTAATGCGGATGATTATTGTATTATGTTTGATTTGAATAATTCAGTTTGTTTTCCTTTAAGTTGGATTTGATATTTGCGGGCTGATGAAATGCGGGATGCAGCGGCGCAAAGAGCAGACCCCGCAAAGCCGACCTGTAAAAAGGTATATTCCATAAATATACTTTTTTACGGATGCGTTTGGGGGGTCTGCATCTGTGCCAGCCCGAGCCAGCCCGCAAAAGCGGTTTTGCGCGAACTGCAAACGTGTTTTGCGAGCCGGCGGGATGCGGGGTCTGCTAGAGTTGCTCTAAGGAATCTTACATTAACGAAATCCCAATCAAGGCTACGAAGAGTCGAAAAACTGACCGGTACTCCCAAATGTTTCATTGGGAAGTGCTCAATTCGACAGTTAAACAACTCTGCATAATAGGCCAGCGTATCATCATCCCCTCCAACACAAGAATTCCAATTTTTAGGAAATTAGTCTTGAGCCCGATGTGAGTTCAAAAATATACAGAAGAAGCTTTAAGTTGACAGCAGCTTCCTTGTCATGTTCAAAGCTAATAACGGTGTCATCTGCGTACTAGAGCATAGCTACTCCACCATTTATCAAATCTTTGTGCAAGCCTAGTGAGCAATTTTTCCTTTTGGGCATTAAGGACCATTTTTGAAGGGCTTCTACAGCCAAATTAAACAGAAAAGGAGAGAAATAATGGAAGTCTGTGGTCAGGACGGAATGATCGACGCTTTTTCTCAGAAACAAAAAAGGAAAAAGGAAACTGCATCCATGTAGAAACTGTAAACCGGCCGTACAAAGTGTCACTACTTATCTGTAACAATAATAATCAGGTTTTGCCAAAACTTTGGGCTGCTTGTTGGTTCTTGCATGATCTCATCCGGATTCAGTCACCTGTTGGATGTTTCGTTACATCGATTATTGAATATATATGTGCCATAAACACACTGCATCCTCTGAAACTAGTAGCTCTCTGTCAGTATCACTGCAGGTGTTTTTTTTATTTGAGGATCGTATCACTGGAGGTGTTGTGCTTCTCGTTGGGCTGAACCGGTGCTAATGGCCCAGCCAGCCCGAAAGCCCAGCAACTTTAACTCTGACGTCCATCGCACGGCGACGAGTCAACACCCCGTTGACTGACCAGGCCGGCCCAAACGCACCCATCACAGCTTCTGGCCCACCACGAGTCCACCCCGCGAACGAATTATATCCACTCCACTGAGCCGCGGCGAACTTTCTAGCGCATCGCGTCTCGTCGACGTCGACGACCCATCCGGCACCAATCCCGCCCCGCCACGTGTCAAACCCTTCACTACACCCACGAGATCCCCGCCCGTCCGATCCTCCAGCTGGCCCCGACGGACGGCCGAGGGCACCCCCGAGCACGCGCTCCACGTCCCCATACTCCAGTGACGGCCCGCCACGTGGCCGGAACCACATCGCGGCCGTCCGCTCGTCCGCGCGGACCGGGCGTGCGGGGTCTCCTCCTCGCCCGTTTAAATGGGTCGCGCATCTCGCCGGCCCCGAGCCAGACGAAGGCGACGAGCTCACCCAAAACTGTTGCAGCAGGAAAGGAAGGCAGACGGAGTGAAGCGGCGGCCGGCGACGATGCGCAAGTGGGCGCTCTCCTGCGCGCTCCTCCTCGTCCTCCTCCTCACCACCCTCCCCGATCCAGGCAAGTCCCTCCTCCCTGCCCCTCCCCCGTCCGCCGCCGCTTGAGCTCTCTCCTCCCTTGAATTTAGGTGGTAGCTCGTGATCTGTTGGGTTAGGAGAGGCACCGAGCAGATTCGGTCCCTGAAGGTAGCTTATCAGTTCTGCGGCTCGCGTAGCCGCTTGATTTTCGTGGCAGCACGCGTCTGATTGTTGAATCCCGCGCCGTGCGATGAATTCCTGGTGGGGAATCCAGACGGAATTGCTTCCGGTGGTTTGATCCGTTCGTGTAGAGGCTAGTGCTACTGGGCGCGGCCTCTGATGGTGATTTCGGTCCAGTTTCACTTGTAGATCTCGCATCTGAATTGCTGACGCTGTCCCGATGCGGGCTGGCGGCCACCCCGATCTGTTGTAATGGCAGGGCCGCTTTGGTTTGTTCGGTGTTCGACATTACTGGCTTACTTGGTTCTTAGATCCGTTGTGTGTTATTAAAATTCAGGCAAATTATGCTGCTAATTAAGCCGTGGGGTTTAAATAGGGTTTAGTCCAGTAACTCGATAGATTTGTGCACAAATCTAGTGTTTACTTAGCGGAAATCTAGTGCTGTTTGCCACTGATCTAGCGCTCTACCATACTCTTCTTAGTGAATTCAGACACTTGTACCTATCTGCTGTGATCTACACCGATACACCATATTCGAGTTGTTTGTCTGACCCTTGATGTACCTGCAGCTAAGAAGCTCCAAGTCAATGCCGAGGAGAGCAGCGACGAGGTGGGCGACTTTCCCAAGGTAGAGGAGAAGCTTGGGGCCGTCCCCCATGGCTTGTCCACCGACTCCGAGGTTGTCCAGAGGTGCGCACTAATGCCTCATCGACGCTGATGGTTCCCATGTCATGCTGCTGTCATTCTGTACTGATACCATGACTTCTGATGTGCGAAGGGAGTCCGAGTCGATCTCGAGGAAGACCCTCAGGAACTCGGCCGAGAAGTTTGAGTTCCAGGCTGAGGTGTCCAGACTCATGGACATCATCATCAACTCACTCTACAGCAACAAGGACATCTTCCTGAGGGAGCTCATTTCCAATGCATCTGATGTACGGATTGCATTTGATTCTGACCCCCTGTATTTAGATTGCGTTGTGGATGCTGGGAACTAAAGGGTGGTACCTTTATGTTTGTAGGCTTTGGATAAAATCAGGTTCCTTGCCCTCACCGATAAGGAGGTTATGGGCGAAGGTGACACTGCTAAGCTTGAAATCCAGGTATGGTGAACTGCCGAGCTTAATCACCTTTTCTGATTGCCATGTCATTCCTTTTTGAATTGGTTGGTAAGGCATTTGCTGTGTCCATGTGCAGATTAAGTTGGATAAGGAGAACAAGATTCTCTCTATTCGGGATAGGGGTGTTGGTATGACCAAGGAAGATCTCATTAAGAACCTTGGAACCATTGCCAAGTCTGGAACTTCAGGTACTGCTGTTCTCTACCGATCACTCTGCTCTAAGCTGTTTGTAACTTCCGGTGCAAATTCAGCATTATTTATACCATCAACAAATATGCAATCCTTGAAATTTGCTTGTAAATAACATTAATTGCTTGCACCTTTTGCAGCTTTCGTGGAAAAGATGCAGACTGGAGGTGACCTCAATCTCATTGGGCAGTTTGGTGTTGGTTTCTACTCAGTATACTTGGTTGCTGACTATGTTGAAGTGGTCAGCAAGCACAATGATGACAAACAGTAAGACACCAAACAATGCCCTTGTCTTTAACTGACTGAGCCTTATGCTTTTGGTTCTTTTTCTGCCTTCCTCTATGCAATTTTCTTGTTGCTGTTGTGACATTGTATACCTCTCTGATAGATATGTGTGGGAGTCCAAGGCTGATGGATCATTCGCTATTTCGGAGGATACATGGAATGAACCCCTGGGCCGTGGAACTGAGATCAAACTGCATCTCCGCGATGAGGCTAAGGAGTACTTGGAAGAAGGCAAGCTGAAGGTATCACCATATCACCATGTCTTTTTTGTTGTTAGTGCAGTTTATACTTTCATTAAATTATTGCTGTATTTCTACTTAAGACCCAGTTGATCTGAATTTTACCCGAAGGTCTCATCAATAGGTCTTTCCGTCCAATGGTTGTATTTGAAACATTATATGACAGTACATATATGCCATTTTGTGGCATTTTTTATGCTATAGTTTGTTTAATTAATATGGTTCCTTGTTTTGCAGGACTTGGTAAAGAAGTACTCTGAGTTCATCAACTTCCCCATCTACTTGTGGGCAACCAAGGAGGTTGATGTTGAAGTGCCAGCTGATGAGGAATCAAGTGAAGAAGAGGAATCAAGTAAGTTTTACAGTCAATGTTATCCATTCGTTCTAGATCATATTGTCTTCTGCACATGCAGTCACTAACGCATTGTCCATTATTTTGTAGCCACAGAGACGACAGAGGAAGAAGAGACAGAAGATGATGAAGAGAAGAAGCCGAAGACAAAGACTGTCAAGGAAACTACTACTGAATGGGAGCTTCTGAATGATATGAAGGCTGTGTGGCTTCGTAGCCCCAAGGAGGTTACTGAAGAAGAGTATGCAAAGTTTTACCACTCGCTAGCTAAGGTACATACGGCTCTCAGGATCCTATAATTTATATAGGAGAAATGCCAAGCTTCTGACTTGACTTGTAGAAGAAAACAAGGAACAACTTCTAACTTGGCTTTTTCTGTAGGACTTTGGTGACGACAAGCCTATGACTTGGAGCCACTTCAGTGCTGAGGGAGATGTCGAGTTCAAAGCTTTGCTATTTGTTCCCCCGAAGGCTCCACATGATCTGTACGAGAGCTACTACAATGCTAACAAGTCAAACCTCAAGTTGTATGTTAGAAGGGTTTTCATCTCTGATGAATTCGATGATCTTCTTCCAAAGTACCTCAGCTTTTTGATGGTACTGCATATTGACTTGTACAGATTGTTTTCTTTGTGATGCTCGACTTGCACAGATTAACTTATAACATGCTATTTCTCTCTCTCTCTCTAGGGTATTGTTGACTCAGACACATTGCCCCTCAATGTATCCCGAGAAATGCTTCAACAACATAGCAGTCTGAAGACCATCAAGAAGAAACTGATCCGCAAGGCTCTTGACATGATTAGGAAGCTTGCTGAGGAGGATCCTGATGAGTACAGCAACAAAGAAAAGACAGGTAACTAGGGTTTCAGGGAAGTTCAAGTCACTTGCTATAATTTATGATGATAGTCCTTATAGATTGTGTTCTGTAAGCAGATGATGAAAAGAGTGCAATGGAGGAGAAGAAGGGCCAGTACGCCAAGTTCTGGAATGAGTTTGGCAAATCAGTCAAGCTGGGAATCATTGAAGATGCAACAAACAGGAACCGTCTTGCGAAGCTTCTGAGATTTGAGAGGTTTGTCCTACATTCTGTATTCCAGTATTATTCATGCTGGTAGTTCTTTCCATAAACTGGGGCACAGAATTGATCTTTTGTCTGTTTCAGTTCCAAGTCAGATGGCAAACTTGTCTCCCTTGATGAGTATATTTCAAGGATGAAGTCAGGGCAGAAGGACATCTTCTACCTTACAGGAAGCAGCAAGGAGCAGCTAGAGAAATCTCCATTCCTTGAGCAGCTAACCAAGAAAAACTATGAGGTATGTTACTGTGGTTTCCCCTTTTCATTCCAGTCAGGTTTAGTAGTACCTATGCAACTGCGTTACCACTGCACTTGCTATTTGTCCCGCTTACTTACATATGCACTTTTGAAAGAAATTAAATTCACAATGATGATTTCATCTATTCAGTGTATTCAGAAACCAGTTTTTACTGAAGATCACAACACATATTATGTTGCCATACAACATTTTAGGAGATTTAGGACTCAAATTCTGAGTTGAACGCACAGATTGAATTTTAGTATCTAGTTACAGTAATGTCAATTCCAATGCTGGCAGAGAGTAACTTAATACCTGTCAGAGTGTCAGGAGCTGGATACTTTGTGCTATGCTTGGCATTTGCAGCAGGTTTAAATGGTAATCTGCATGAAGCTTGTGAAGTAACATGGCACCTGATCTTTTCTTGCAGGTTATCTACTTCACCGACCCTGTGGACGAGTACCTGATGCAATACCTCATGGACTACGAGGACAAGAAGTTCCAGAACGTGTCCAAGGAGGGCCTGAAGCTTGGAAAGGACTCGAAGCTCAAGGACCTCAAGGAGTCGTTCAAGGAGCTGACCGACTGGTGGAAGAAGGCCCTGGACACGGAGGGCATCGACTCTGTGAAGATCAGCAACCGGCTGCACAACACTCCCTGCGTGGTGGTCACCTCCAAGTACGGGTGGAGCTCCAACATGGAGAAGATCATGCAGGCGCAGACCCTGTCGGACGCGAGCAAGCAGGCATACATGCGTGGCAAGAGGGTCCTGGAGATCAACCCCCGGCACCCCATCATCAAGGAGCTCCGCGATAAGGTTGCCCAGGACAGCGATGTAAGTACAGTCTTCCCTGTATACCATGATTTTTGCTCTCAGAATGCTGCAAGAGGCAACGCTGTCTTATGATTTGCTAACTTGATGGTGTCTGTGTGTGCAGAGCGAGGGCCTGAAGCAGACGGCGAGGCTGGTGTACCAGACGGCGCTGATGGAGAGCGGGTTCAACCTGCCTGACCCCAAGGACTTCGCCTCGAGCATCTACCGGTCGGTGCAGAAGAGCCTGGACCTGAGCCCCGACGCGGCCGTGGAGGAGGAAGAGGAGGTGGAGGAGCCCGAGGTGGAAGAGAAGGAGTCGGGCAAGGCGGAGGAGCCGGAGCACGAGCAGTACGACAAGGACGAGCTGTAGTTGCTGATGGTCTTGTCATCGCCCATTTAGCTCTCAGTAGAAGTGTTGGACTGGAAATGTGATGGTTTCGAGGGACGTCCATTTTTACCGCGCGAAAACGCAAATCATCGTGATACGAGGTTTTTGTCAGTGTAATGTACTACTGTACCTAGTTTTGTTTTTAAAAAGTTAAATGATACCCTAGCTAGTTCAAATTAGCATGCCTGCTTCCAGAAGTCAGAAGCGCCCTTTTGTATACTTGCTCTTTTGGTTTCTTGACGGCGCTGTAGTTACAGAAATGAATAATGGGGTTGCGAAGGTAGTCTGGTGGTACTGAGTTTTACCAGTGCAGGGTTATTAGGGTAGCTCCAAGGTTGAGTCCGCGTGGAGTTTGGTTTCGAGTTTGTGCCGCCGAAGTCGATTTTAGATTGGAGCATAAATACATTATCAGATCACAACTGTCTATGTGATGTGTGCAGTGAAGTCTGAAGAGGTGGGATAAAGGGCGAACGAGAAGAAATGAAATCGTCCCAACGCCTGTGAGACTGTTGGGACCAAAAAGCTAAGAGCGTTCCGTTGTCTCCAAAAAGGGAAAGCCTATCTTGCAGTGGCAGCAATGGCCGCTCCTCCACTTCCCCTTCCTCCTCTAGATCCGCAGGTAAACACTGTCATTATCCTCTCCCCTCCTCTTGGTGTTCCTGATTAGTCGGTTTCTCCGTGCAGCTGCAGCCCATGGCGGAAGGGTCAGCGGGCGAGGGTGGAGCACCACCACAACGTCGCCGGCGACGAGCCGTCCTTCCTGGTTGAGGACCTTCCCGCGGCAACTTCCCTCCCTTCCGCCACCTCCTCCCTTTTCACTTAAAAAAGTAGCTCATGGGATGTGATGCCTCTGTTGTGGTGTTCTCCATGGATCTGCACCCCCGGGGCGAAAAAATGGTGTTTGTTGCCTGCAGGGGCCTTCGATTGTTGTCCACTAGTTATTTTTTTCTTGAAGTGAGGCTTTGTGTATAGGGTCAAGCTGTTTGGTAGACGAAACAGAGCACCGGCTTGCTTGATTTGTTAGAGAACGGAAAATTGGACTTCTGCTGAATCTAGTGCTGTCTCAAGTTACCAACTAAATTGCGTTCCGAAACATGAAACTGCGAACACCAGCATGTACAAGACTGATAAGTAAAAACAGTACTAGTAACAGAATTGCGCCCAACTGAACACTAGATTACACGACAGTTACTTGGCTGCAGGACAGTGCATAGAGATGATCCCCAGTTTCAGGGGAACCAGAAAACATGGTTTCCATGCCATCAGTCAAAATTATTTTCCTCGTAACTACCAAAAAAGAAAACCTCTCTCTTATTTTGTAGCTTCGCATTCCATCCAAATTTGAAGGGGAAGTTAGTTCTCTGTCTTCACAGCATAATGGCCTGAAAACTGTCCATTCTCTCTAGTACAAAGTTGAGTCATCTATTTTGGTTAGTACAAAGTTGAGTCATCTATTTTGTAACGGAGGGAGTATCTTTTAACGCTCCCACGGGCGTCGCCTCTACACACCTGTAACGGCATCCGGGAGTACGTGCAAGATTGTTACAAATAAAATCATAAAACACCCAATAAAAACTCTTTCCAATGTATACACTTTCAGCATTGTGCATTTTGATTTTCAGTAAATTAGTGCCTATTCCGCTCGCCTACCAGACTAACAGTTTGGGCCCTTGTCGCAGGAGATTCTTCCTGTTATAATCTCACTGCTCCCACTTAAAGAGGCTGTGAGGACCAGCACTGTTTCAACAAGTTGGAAAATGCTCTGGACATCATAGTAGGGATACTAAACTCTGTTTTTATGGTCCCAATGAACTGGATGATGACCCTCCAGTGCCCCCTTTGGAATCTGATGAGGAGGCCGCCGTTGATGAATATGTCAAAACATCACAGGCTAAGTTGAAAATGAAACGAGATAACTTCATTGAGGCGGTGAGTTGTGTTATTCAACGGCATAGCGGGGTAGGAATCAACAAGTTCAGCATCAGGTGTGGCCTGCACAAGGAGGAATTTGATCATCTTGGCAGATGGATTAGCTTTGCCGCTTCATCAAAGGCAAAGATCATATCTTTTAACCTGAAGAAAATTGTTTGCCCGTCCAAAGAAGTTCACCAGTTCCCTCTTGAGGCCTTAGTTGTTCAAGGCAGCTCTTGTGTGCAGTCCTTGTATCTCGCTGATGCTTCTCTAAAGCCACACCCAGGCATATGTGGCTTCACACTACTCGGAAGGCTTGTTCTGGAATTTGTAGAGATATTCGGAGACTTTTCAGGCTTTTTAGCAAACTGTTCAGCACTCGAGGACCTAGAGCTGATTGAGTGCTCCGGTGTAACCAATTTAAGCATACCGCACCAACTTGATAAACTTCAACATTTGCTAATTGACAAAATGGCTGTCGAGATGGTCGAGTCTCATGCTGCTGATCTTGCCCATTTTGGGTACAAAGGAAAAGAGATCCCTATAGTACTTCATGGTCTCTCAAAGTTAGAGAAGGCCACAATAATGTTTGAAGGCAGCAATGGACTGGCCCGTGTATTCACTGCAGTTCCGATCATTTTGGGAGTGAAGGTGCTAAATGTGCAGGCTCAAATATCTGCTTATGAACAGGTTACCTGGTCTATATTTACATATCCATGTTTTCTTACCTTGTACTAGTTTCTTGAAACTGGGTTTTAATTAATGTCATCTTATTTGTCCTTGTCATGTCTCAGCTGCAGAAGCTGGCACCAAGACCATGTGGCATGTTTATGCATTTGAGGCATATGACTTGTGGATTAACTGTCTTGTCTCTTAAGAAACCAAATTCCGATAATGGAGTTCTTCAACTGATTCACTGTCTGAATGTTGCACCCCAACTGCAGACCTTGCACTTGGATGTGAGTGCCATATTATTGGTATTGGTAGACAAATAGATGGTTTCCAGGAAAGACATGTGTACTCGGACGGGTTTTGACCGACTAACTGTTAACTTTGAAATGCAGATGATATATTCATACTTCAAGGCTTCAGCGCATGATGAGGTGGCGGAGGAGGAAGGCCCCCACATGCATCGCCATGATCATCTTAAGACTGTCCACATCAGCGGGTTCCCGTGCTACAAGGCTCAGGCCGAACTGGCGTGTTGTATCCTGGAAAATGCCCGTGTTCTTGACCACATGGAAGTACAACCAAGGGTTGCCGCTGCAATATGCGGTTATGCTGACCTGAAGAATTTCACTGTCGAAAGAAGATTTTTACCAGGGGTTCGCGAGTGGGCACGGCTTGCTTCAGAACTCTTTGGTAAGGCGATCACTGTCTTAGACGCCCCTTCAGAGTGAGTAAGGCTATTTCTGTGTACCATCAAACGATCAGTGGGTTCTGGTATTACACGGCTCAGACCACGCTGGTGTGCTGTGTCCTGGAAAATGCTTGGGTTCTTGAGCACATGACAGTACAGCCCTGGATCGCGACCGGGATATGCCGTTATGCTAACCTGGTGAATATCGGCGTCGTGGGAAGACTTCTACCAAGGGTTCGCAAGTGGGCATGACTCACCTCGGAGCGCTTCGGTAAGGCGATCACCGTCTTAGACGACCCTTCAGAGTGAGTAAGCCTATGTCATTTCCCCATCTGTGATCTGTGTTCTATAAAACGATCTTGTCATGCCTTTTCAAAGTTAATGTTGGCAGGTGCTGCGCCTGTGCGTGCGCTTGTTTTCTATGTGTTCTTCAGGCTATAGCTGGTGTATTATGTTGAACTGGCTACTCCAGCGTGCGCTAAGTCATCTTGAACCATATGGTCTTTTCTCTTAGAAAAAACTTGAACGACAACCCTTTGTTCATTTACATTTTCCAACTCTTGTGGAAGAAGTAAAACTATATCCGAGTAAAAAATGAAATGTACTATCTTCAAAGTATGCGCTAAATTATCTTGAGTCATACAGAACATGTACACAGAATTTGCTGCATGTCATTTCACTTGGCTGGCACTGAACACACATGCTTTAAAACCATGCTCATTTTCTAGCCCAAGGACACTATGGCGCCCAACCTCAAATGAGCATGTTTTCAGGGGGTGAAGAAAGCCTGTTTTTCTCTGTAGCGGTTCCACACAGGCATGAGTCTGCAGTTTGTTTGGGCGGAATGCCACCCAAGTGCACAAAATTTCGCCGAAAGTTGGATATGGCCTATTCTGCATGAAGAGAGGAAGATAGGAAGTGTTTGGTCGACAAACCATAATGAAAAAACGTAAACGCGTGATCCAACAAAGACGAGCAAAACACATTTTTGTTTGGTTGCTGCAGGCAAAGATCCAAAACAAAGGATGAACAGACCACCCTTCTCCCTGAAAGAGATTCAAACAAAAAAAGGGACGTTGAAGAGCGGATCCAAAACATGGATAATAAACTGAATAACCTGCGAAGGGAAGATGAGGAATTCGCTTGCAAGCCCTACCGCCTGATCATTGCCCAGTTGTGGAACACAATGTGACCCATGGAATTTGGGAGAGACGATGTCATAAACCAAGCCAGATTGTGCCTGGATGTGGCTGGATGAAAGCACGAGCCCAGGCCAGATTCCTCGCCGGCCATGACCATCTTCATGTTCGTGGTGTTGTCAGCCAACATGCTTGCCATGAAAATTCATCATCTTCTCACCGTCCAGGTAATCTGAAACCAGCCATGGATTGCGGCAAAGAAATCTGGGATCCCGAGAGCGGACATGGATCCTATGACGTGGCTATCACTGCCTTACCCTACCTTTCTGTCACTGACAGGTGGGACCGATGCTTGGTGGGACCCACATGTCAGCGACCCAATGGTAGGATAGCCCCCGTCCGGGGGTCCTCATCCCCTGAGAGCTAGGGTTCATCTGATGTGGGCATCAGGGACATTTCGGTCATTCACTTTCTAGTGTAAACTTGGAAATGGGCCTAAATCCGATAAAAAAGGGTAAGTTATCAATGTGCCAGCATAGATGTGTGTGGCAAAAGATCAAATCTCGCCATAAAAGGGTAACCAGACTAAACTCGTTCCGGCTTTGGACGGCAGGGAGGATGGCGATGGCCAGAACCGGAGAAGATGAAGTAGCTCCTCCTCCTCCTCCTCTAGATACACGAGTAAGTGATACAATCATCCTCTACCTTATCCTCCCTCGGATGTGTTCCCATTCAATAGATCGATTTAGATTCCCTTTCTCCATTAACCTATGGTTTGCCCGACCCCCTCCCCCTCCCGATCCCCTCGCGCCGCAACCCTAGGGCAGCATCAGGGGGATCAGATCCCAGTGCTGCTAGCCCCATGACCCATAGCGAAAGATCATAACGCCGTTGCCGCTGGCGCTGGCCGCGGTGCTGCGGTGCCCGATCCCAAGGCGTTGAGGCAAGAGGAGGCAGTGGCAACCCCTCGAGGTGGCCGGGGCACCTCGGTCTAGGGGCTTCGCGCCGCGGCCAGGGCGGCTCCCTGATCGTGCGGCGGCAACCGATGATTCGATGGCTGGTGGTGCTGGTAATGGTGGGCATGGTGGCGACCGTGGATCTGGATCCCACCCAGATCCGTCGTCGATTCCTCACGTGGATGGTTGGTGGCGCGATGAGGGCTCCGGTGAAAGCATGGAGGATCTTTGCCGGAGTACCGACGGCGGCATCGGTTCCAGCCAGCCGTGAGATCGGGACAACGCGGCTTCCGGTGAAAACTGCGCTTCACTGTGGTTTCCTTCTTGAGGCATCGTCGCAGCAGGTCATGTCGACTCGATCGGGATGTTCTGGGGGAAACCCTAAATTTGGATCTACCAGATCAGATGATGATGGCGCCTTCGGTGTCTCTCTCCCTCCCGAGGGCATCATTTTGTAGTAAGTGCTGGCTGGGGAGGACAAGAGGAGGAGCGGTGTTACATCAACCGCAAGGCCAACGACGGATCCTGGCAGCATGGCGCCGCGGAGTTTCGGCGACGGGCGCGTGTGGATGGATATGTGCAGGATGGTGGTTTTGTCTGATGCTGTGGTGGCGTCGACGGCAGGCCTGGCAAGGTCAGTGCGTCAGTACCTCCTCTGGAGATGGATCGGCGGAAGACGATGGCGGCGGCCTCTGAGAGTGCGACAGACCGATGTGTGAGCCAGTCCCGACATTGTGGCTTGGCTCGGGCATCCGACTTTAGATGTTAGGCTTTAGTGCAATGTCTGTTTGGTATTCGGCTTGGACATTCGTCACCCCTTCATCAAGTAGATAGGAGTAGCGACATGTGTCATCATGATGGTGGCTTTAGTCTTATTGATTTATTACTTTGTAAGGTCTTTGTGAATAATTAATAGAATCGCTGCATGCACCATCCAGATGCAGAGGCCCGGGAGTATATCCTCCTTTTCTAAAAATAAATAATCTATGGTTTCTTAATCCATGCAGCAGCCCATGGAAGAGGCAGCGGTGGTCAAGATGGGCAGGTCTGAGCATCACGACGATATGGCCGACGCGTGCGGCTCGCCGCCATCATTTAGGATGGAGGACCTTCCTGCGGTAACTTCCATTCCACCAGGCTTTTTTTTTCTCTCCACAAACTACATAAAGGGAAATTGAATATTTACTAAAGTGTTTTCGTATATTACTTCACGCTATTTTTCAAGTGATGTGAAAGTTTGTGGCATCTTTCATAACTTGTTTTATGTGCGATAGCATATCAAATTGCTATAATAGATCATCAAACAAAACATGTTTGCATCTGCGTAGATTTCTCTTTCAAATATATGCACATTTAGCTCATTATGCCAATCAGTGGCTGTTAGTTCTAGTCAATATGCCTAACAATTCATCCTTTCTTGTCACAGGAAGTTCAAGCTATTATAATTTCACTGCTGCCACTGAAAGAGGTCGTTAGGTCATGCGTTGTTTCCACAAGTTGGAGAATGGTCTGGAGATTCCACTGCAATCTTTGTTTTGATGGCCTCACTAGTCTGGATTGGGACACAGATGACGAGTTCAAGGGTACTACCAAAATAAGACAAGCAAAGTTCATTGAGACTATAAATTGGGTTATTCGACAACATAGTGGGATAGGAATCAATAAGTTCAGCATCAGGTGTGGACTACACAAAGAGGACTCTGATAATCTCGACAAGTGGATTGAGTTTGCCGCTACATCGAAGGCAAAGATAATAGCTTTTTCTCTGGTAATAATTGATTATCCATTTGAATTTCACCACTTCCCGCTCGAGGTTTTAGGCACTCAAGGTAGCTCATTTGTGCGATCCTTGTTTCTCACCGGCGTTTCTATAAAGCCACACTCAGGAATATATGGCTTTACAGTACTCAGAAAGCTTGTGCTGAAATGTGTTCAGATATTTGGAGACATTCCAGGCTTTTTAGCAAACTGTTGGGCACTTGAGGACTTAGAGATGATCAAGTGCTTTGGGGTAACCAATTTAAGCATACCGCACCAACTTGATAAACTTCAGCATTTGCTAGTTAAGAAGATGGATGTCGAGACGATTGAGTGTCTTGCTGCTGATCTTGCTCATTTTGAGTACAAAGGAAAAGAGATTCCTATAGTATTTAATGGTCGCTCCAAGTTAGAGAAGGCTACAATAATGTTTGAAGGCAGAAATGGACTGGCCCGTGTATTCACTATGGTTCCAATCATTCTGCGAGTGAAGATGCTAAATGTGCAAGCTCGTATATCTGCTAATGAACAGGTTACCCCCGGTGTCTATTTATCTATTCTTGTTTTTTACCTCATAGTTATAGAAGAATGGGCTCTAATGCATTCATTTTGTCTTTGCAAATTTCCTGTTGCAGAAGCTGACACCAAGGCCAGACCACATGTTTATACATTTGAGGCATATGACTTGTCAATTAACTGTCATTTATCTTAACCTACCAAATAGCGACAATGGTGTTCTTCAACTGGCCCACTGTTTGGATGTTGCACCCCGACTGGAGACTCTGCACTTGGATGTGAGTGCCATTTTAATTTATTCGTGTAGTTAGATAAATAGACAGACCTCTAGTATATTTATGCATGCTTGTATCCATTATTCTTAGGGAAAGATCT
>NW_024116453.1:0-9954 GCF_003073215.2 Triticum urartu
TGGTTATTGACCGGAGACGTGTCTCGGTCATGTCTACATTGTTCTCGAACCCGTAGGGTCCGCACTCTTAACATTACGATGACAGTTTCATTATGAGTTTATATATTTTGATGTATGTAAGGTTGTTCGGAGTCCCGGATGTGATCACGGACTTGACGAGGAGTCTCGAAATGGTCGAGACATAAAGATCGATATATTGGACGACTACATTTGGACACCGGAAAGGTTCCAGGTAAGATTGGGACAATACCGGATCACCGAGAGGTTATCGGAACCCCCCGGGAGGTATATGGGCCTTATTGGGCCTTAGTGGAAAGGAGGGGAAAGGAGCAAGGGAGGGGGCGCCCCCCCCAAGCCCAATCCGAATTGGGAGGGCCCCCCCCCCGTTCCTTCCTCCCTCCTTCCTCTTCCTTCCCTCTCCTACTCCTAATAGGAACACTACTAGGAAAAGGGCTAAAGATGAAATTGACACTAATGGTGTTTAATGGGGCTTTTAAGATCTGGGGAGGCAAAAAAATTCAAAAAAATTCAAACTTACTAATGGTGCACCTGCCCATAGTGCGCCATTACTATCTTCCCGCCTTCAAAATTCAAAATAAGTCAAAAAATAAAAAAAAAAGTTACTAATGGTGCACCTGCCCATGATGCACCATTAGTATCTTCCTGCCTTCAAAATTCAAAATAAATAAAAAAAATAAAAAAAATTGTAATGGCGCACCTGCCCGCGGTGCGCCATTACTATGTCGTATATATGGTTGGGCGTGGTCCTCTCCTCCTTACCTCTTCATTCTTCTCCTCCACTCCACCTCTCCTCCACTCCATCTCCTCGTCTCCTCCACTCCATCTCCTCGTCTCCTCCACTCCATCTCCTCGTCTCCTCCACTCCATCTCCTCGTCTCCTCCACTCCATCTCCTCGTCTCCTCCACTCCATCTCCTCGTCTCCTCCACTCCATCTCCTCGTCTCCTCCACTCCATCTCCTCGTCTCCTCCACTCCATCTCCTCGTCTCCTCCACTCCATCTCCTCGTCTCCTCCACTCCATCTCCTCGTCTCCTCCACTCCATCTCCTCGTCTCCTCCACTCCATCTCCTCCTCTCCTCCACTCCATCTTCCCTTCTCGCCTCCACCATACTACCCTCCTCCTCTCCGGCGAACTCCTCTCCGGCAAAAGAACGTACAAGATCCAAAAACAGGAACAAAATTTGAAATAATATCGTGCCAAAAACGAGCAAAAAAAGGAGCAAAAAATGGGCAAAAAAATCACGATCCAGATCCAAATTCAAAATTCAAAAATAGCAATTGTGCACGGTGGGGGTTAGACGGTGCGCCACTACTATTTTCCCGCCTTCAAAATCCAAAAACACTAATGGCGCACCAGTGGCCTATACTAATGGTGCACCAGTGGCCTATACTAATGGCGCACCGTGGCCTATACTAATGGCGCACCAGTGGTGCGCCATTAGTATACCAGATAGTAATGGTGCACCAGTGGTGCGCCATTAGTAAAAAATACTAGTGGCATGATACTAATGGCGCACCAGTGGTGCGCCATTAGTAAAAAATACTAGTGGCATGATACTAATGGCGCACCAGTGATGCCTCATTAGTAGGCAAAACTGGTGCGCCATTAGTAGCCCTTTTCCTAGTAGTGGAAAAAGGGAAGTCCTACTCCCGGTGGGAGTTGGACTCCCCCCCTTGGGCGCGCCACCCTCCTTGGCCGGCCCCCTCCTCCACTCCTTTATATGCGGGGGCAGGGGGCACCCCAGAGACACAACAATTGATCATTGATCTCTTAGCCGTGTGCGATGCCCCCCTCCACCATAATCCTCGATAATATTGTAGTGGTGCTTAGGCGAAGCCCTGCGACGGTAGAACATCAAGATCGTCACCACGTCGTCGTGCTAACGGAACTCATCCCCGACACTTTGCTGGATCGGAGTCCGGGAATCGTCATCAAGCTGAACGTGTGCAAAAACTCGGAGGTGCCGTAGTTTCGGTGCTTGATCGATCGGGCCGTGAATACGTATGACTACATCAACCGCGTTGTTATAACGCTTCCGCTTCCGGTCTACGAGGGTACGTAGACAACACTCTCCCCTCTCGTTGCTGTGCATCACCATGATCTTGCGTGTGCGTAGGAATTTTTTTGAAATTACTATGTTCCCATCACTAGTGCACAAATTAAATTAAATTTAGAAACTATTGTACACTTGTACATCTCCTACAAGTTTATGTGTTGTTGTCTAGTACATCGCTGGTGCTATTTGAGTATCTTGGTGGCTGATGTGTGGGGTCACAATGGCTATGCTATAAATTTTTGGTGTATGACAGTACCTTAGCAACTTGTGTACTTTGAGCAAAAGAAAGCACCAAGAAGCATCTCTTTTATAGTACCTTGGCGGCGGGATGAGGAAGATGCCCCTGGTTTGTAGGGTTTCATCTAGCAAAGTGATCATGAGTAAGTATCACACATCAAACAATTTGAGATAAGTGGACAGAACACATATTGTAGGTGATTACCTTGCTAGATGGCCACGCAATGGTCCTTGTGACAGCATCAACGATAATTTGTAAACCATCATATTCATAAGGCATGGTGGCATCCCTTCTGATAGCAACATTGACAAGAACCTCATGAGTTGCTGGTCCAAGGGGCTCTCCGCCCACAATAGTGTCTGGGTCAACTGAGATAATCGTTGCCTTGGCAACATGAGTTTCAGGACCAGTCCATGCATATAGAAGCACATCCATACCAATTTGAATCAATGATTATTTTAGAAACATGAAAATGAAACAGAATTTAAACATATAGGTAAGGATGTGAAGATTACAAGGCTTTCATCTTCATGGGCTGGTGAGCTTCTTGCAGGGGGCTTTGCAACAACTCTTCTATGAACAAATGGATCTTCATCATCATGTTCAACATCTTCTTCGGCATCGTTATCTTCCTCATCTTCAACTCCGGAGTTCTACCAGACAACAATATGGAAATAGAGTTAGTGCATGCAAGATGGATTAATGATGCAATGAAAAGATGTGAAAATAGTTCATTACTTGTCGAGAATTGGAACCATGCTGCGAGCTAGGAGTTTCCAGATTATGCCCTTCCTTGTGAAGCTAACATCAATTCAATTCGGTTCATTCGTTCCTCCATTTGTTGCACATGCCCCTGGAGCATGTTAAAGCGATTTTCAGCTTCTCAGCGCCCTTTCGTTGCAGCTAGAACTCTTGTGCTCAGTTTACCCCGTGTACCCGGTGTGCCCAAATCTTGAGGTGTTAGCTCTAGACCTAACACACGGACACGACCCCTGGGCTCCTTCAGTCCACATACACGTGCAAACAGATCACCTTCTTTAATGCTTTTGTCCTTCCATTCAGTGTGCTTTTCTGCACTCTCTATGAGTTCTTTCTACAAAATGATATTTACTTGCTCTATAAATTGTACTTGTACAATTTCTGAGTAATACTGAAAAACATGGCAAAAGAGACTTACAATTGTATGCTGCTGCCTGTGGCACATAACTCCCTTTCCTTTCTCCTTTCTTGCATGTATGTGTTTCGATATAAACTTCATCTCTCTGAGGATCATGCCCAAGTTTGACAGCCTACAATCATTTATTTATTTCAATATGCATTAGTCACTGAATCACAGTGGCATATCATTTATAATTGGGGTAATTGTTTTTACCATTTCATTGGCAACATTGGCATGAATCTTGCTACCAGATGTACGAGGTACTGCATTGGCACGATTCTTTTTGGCGATAGCACTACGAGACTACAAGCAAAAAGTAAATGAGATTTATCACACATATTGTTTGTGTTTTGAGAATCATTACATGCATATTTGTTTATCTATGTCCAGGACAGAGTGTGCTACAAAGATATACTACAGTTTTGATTAGCAGGATGACTTACTTCAAATGCCGAAGATCTCCAATAAGTAATAAGGGTCTTCCAGTCAGCTTCACTAATTCTGTTGTCACGTCTTTTCATAAGTTGTGCATCAGTGAGCGCAGCATCAAACTTGTACCTCTTTAAATCTGACTTCCAATCCTTCCATTTTTTGTGAGAAGTGTTGATAACAAAGCTCAAAGCAATTGAGTCCAGCTCATAAAATGCCTATTAAAATGAGAGAAAACAGGACACTCGGTTAGATGGCATTAAAAAAGAGTGTGTAAGTTATAAATTATGCTCATTTCTACCTTCAAGGTCTCCCACACTAACAACTTTTTCTCTACATCAACATCTTGCCAATCTAACTCTTGAGGTGGTATATGCCTCCTCACCAAAGTACCAATGAAATTGGCAAATTTGGTTGCATCTGGCCCAACAGGCTGGCCATCCACATTAAGTGGAATGTGGATTTTGGGTTGATTCAGCCTTGCATATATGTTAGCCTTTCGAGTAATTTTCTTCCACCTTTCTTTTGACTACCATCACCATCAAGCTCACGAGTAATCTCTTCATGCAATAAAATTAACATAGTCATACAACAATTCTATCAAGTGACATTAGGTTAGAATATGAACAATTCTAGCAAGTGACATTAGGCTACCTTTGGAAGGCTGATGCTCAGGATCAACATGATCTTGATCTTTTGATACCCTAGACCTCAAAACACGTCCTTCTTCACGCTTACAGGTGCACTGGAGGGTGCCTGCGTAGATATATAGGTTAGTGTTGCAAGCTACATTTGCTTCCTTCAGGTAGAACATGAATGTGATGGAAGCTACATACCTTTCTTTTCTTTTGGGGGGCTTGGTTCGCTTCCATATCTTCCTGCATAGAAGCTCTTGTTGCTCGTATCGCTGCTAGCCGTTTATTATTCTGTTCAATGGTCTTGCTTCTCAATAGTTCATACTCTACCACTTTCAGTTGTTCCTCCGTGACCCCACCATGTTTAGCTCTTCCGTTTGCGCTTGCCATTTTTCCTCCTGCAAAAGACACACTATGTGAGTACATCGCTGAAAATACAAAACATTAGAGGATCATACACAACACTTAATTTTTTTCAATATCACTTGCTTTAAGAACTAGTCCATCTATATCTATCCTAGCAGAACCAACACATCCATCCGCAACACTCACACGTATAGCAGTACATGGATCAGGCAACGTCACACGTAAAACATTACCGTTGTCATCTTTAGATTCTTCTATGTCATATAATGTTGGAACAACAACAGTAGACCACTCAGCATGAATGGGATCTTCAACATAGTAAACTTGAGTTGCTTGTGTGGCTAATATGAAGGGCCCGTCTGATATTTTCTCACCGGTATTGAACAAATGCTTGAAATTCACAAAAGTGATTCCCAACTGATCAGTTTGCACCCATTCATCTTCTACACGATTATCAACCCAGTCACATTTGAACAACATTACTTTCCCTTCATGTTGATAATTCAACTCAAGAATTTCCTTTATAATGCCATTATAGGTCTTGTTTCTTACACTAATATTGTCACCTTTTCCTTTTGCAAAGGATGTGGTTTGTGCAACAAGAGCTACTCCACTACTCTGAAGTGACCGACCCTCATCATATGATTGTGTAAGAAAGTCTATCCCATTTATAGTGTAGCTACTATACTTCATAGCAACCAAGTTTGGCTCTTTAGCTAATATTTTTATCTCATGAAGTGCTTCATCGCCCATCTCTGCCACCTGTGATTATGAAATGCTATTGTTACTCTACAATGGGATGGAATTATATGTCTTATAGGTTGACAGTCACATGCCCACTTACGTGCAATTTAAACCACTCATGAAAGCTCTCGTAATGCACACGCTTGACTTCTCGATGACTTCAAACACCAATAGAAGAAAGGTAATCCATATGTTTGCTGCATATAGGTTGTATTTATCAATTGACAAGGAGGAGAGAAATAACCTAATAGCTATACATAGTAGGGATATCTTACTCTAGGTATGGTTCTATGTTGTCATAATTGAACAAGACGTATATGTGGGCTTGTAGCCAAGTTTTGTTATCTAGCATCACCATGCACTTGCCAGCCAGCCCTCGACCAATGTTGTGGAAGAAAGGAGTTGTATCATCAACTTCCATATCCAAACCTCCATCCTTCCTAGCTCAATTCAATCGACTCTCTTCATCCAGATAGTGTGATCAAAATGTCAAGCTCTCATCAAACAAATAGCCCTCTACAATTGACCCTTCCGCATGACTTCTAGTGTGGACATGTCCTTGAGCTTCCCTATATACCTCTCTACAGCCCACATGCTGTGAAAATGTATTGGACCAGCTATCATTGCTTGTGCTGGAAGATGAACCATCAAATGCACCATAATATCAAAAAATGATGGGAGGAATATGGCCTCAAGAAGGCTCAAGGTCTCAGCTATTTCATCCTGCAACCTTTGCATGTCACTTATGCGAATAACCTGTGAGTACATTCGCTTGAAAAATCTACTCACACGAATCAGTACCGCACTCACTCTTTCTAGTAATGTTCTTCTCACTTCAAGTGGCAGCAAGTCTTGCAAAATGACATGGTTGTCATGGCTCTTTAGCCCGGTTATCTTTTTCTCCTTAACATGCACATTACGGCGTATGTCAGATGCATAACCATTAGGAAACATGGCATTTTTAAATACTCTGCAAAATGTCCTCTGCTGATCAGATTCCATTGCGTAAGGTGCCGGAGGAAAAAAAACTTCATCATCATCAAGATCAATAGGTTGAAGATCCTTTCTAATATTGAGTGCTTGAAGGTCATATCGAGAATTAATATTATCCTTGGTTTTTCCATTGACTGCCAACAAAGTGTGAACTATGTTCTCACACATGTTTTTTTCTATGTGCATGATATCAAAGTTATGATACATCTTCAAATCCTTCCAATATGGTAGTTTAAACCAAATAGACTTTCTTTTCCAAATGATCAGCGGATACCCTTTCTTGCATTTCTTAGTTCTAGGCTTCTTCGTTATAAGATCCTTCCCAAACTTGGTTTGCATATTTTCTGTCAGCTCTAAGATTTGCCTACCGGAAAGTGGAACAGGTGCTGTCCCACGTTCTATGTCACCAAATGTGTGTGTATCATACCTCAAGGGGTGATCTGCACGTAAGAACCTACGATGCCCCATATAGCAAGTCTTGCTACCATTTTTTAGCCTAAGAGAACATAACTGAGAGTGGCATTCAGGGCAAGCTCCTTCTCTAGAGGAAGCACATGCAACCAAAGACCCAAGACCCGGTTTATCCGTAATTGTGCATATTATGGCAGCATGCAACTGAAAATACTCTCCGGTTGAAGCATCATAGGTCCTAACACCATCAAGAAACATATCTAGCATATCATCAACTAGTGGCTCAAGATAGAAATCAATATCACTACCAGGAGAATTTCTGCCAGGAATCAACAGTGATAGGATGAAATTTGATTGCTTCATAATCATCCAGGGTGGAAAGTTATAAGGAATCAATAATACTAGCCAAATGCTATAGCTGAGATTCATGGATCTAAACGGATTAAAACCATCGGCACATACTACAAGCTTAAGATTACTGCTTTCTTTTGCAAAATCTTTATTTTTTCATAAAAATCTTTCCAAAGGAGGGAATCTTTAGGATGCCTAATCAAGCCATCTTGTGTGCGCTCTTCTGCATGCCATCTTGTGAGAGCCGCAGTTCTGGAACACACACAAACAACCTTTGAAGCCTCTTCTTTATTGGAAGTAACGAAGAACCTTCTTAGGAACCTTGTGGACACGTTTCCCATCTGCACTCTTCCTTTCAGATTTCCATCTTGAAGCCTTACATTCTGGGCATGAATTGGCATTGGCATTGTTCTTCCAAAATAGAATGCAATCATTTTCACATGCATGGATATTAACATACCCAAGTCCTAGGCATTGGACTAGTTTTTTTAGCTTCATTGGAGTTTTCGGGTATTGCGGACTAAGGGTAAGCATCTTTTAGTAGATCTAACAGCAGATCAAAACTTCTATCAGACTACCCTCCAAGCAGTTTGGTGTGAAGAAGTCTCACTAGGAAACGAAGCTTTGAGAAATTCTTACAGCGTGGATATAGCTCTTGTCTAGAATCAGCTTCAAGTTTGTGGAGATATTCTAGAAAAGAATCATCCTGATCTAAACCACAATCATCTTCAAGATCTCCCCCTTTATCTGAACTAGCAGCAAGATCTCTTAGCAAATCAGATATATCATCGCCCTCATCCCTATCGTCACCCTCATCTAGATTTGGAGGAATGGAAGAAGAAGAGACATGTTCTCCATGAAACATCCACTTTTTGTAGCCATCTACAAATCCCTCGCATACCAGGTGCTCATGGACTTCAGACTCTTCTCTCCAGTACGAGTTCACATAGTTTTCACAAGGACATAAGATTTTATTCTCAACCGATGATTTATTAAATGCATAGCCTAGGAATTTGACGAGCCCTTGTAAGTACTTCTCTGTATGCCTACATGCAAGTGTACATGTGTAGTGTGTTATATATAGTTTCAGCATATAAGCAAAACAAAATATATATGCGGCGCTATACCTAGGCGCATCCATCCAACCTTTATCCATGGTATCTTAGCTTTACAACTAGTTACTACCAAGTCAACACCAAATCCTGAACGAATAATATCAAAACCAGAGAATGCAAGGAATCAATTTAAGTATTGTAAATAAATTGGCGCAGAAAAGAAACAAAGAATCATAGAACCAATTCAATGGTAGTACACATAGTAAAGGCAGATACCACCATAAATAAAATGGATCAAAGCTGTGGTTGACTCACCAACTGGTGGAGGATGCAGCGATAAGCACGGGAGGGGGATCGCTGCACCACAGCTGGAAGCTGAGTCGTTGGCAGCAAGAATCCTAATAACCAAAATAATTAGACAATATAAAAGTCATTGTCAAACATGAGGAGGCATATCTACATATTCATGACATCCACACATACGGAGGGCCTCTGGACTTGAGTGGGGAAGAGAAACTCACCTAGTGGTTGCAGCAAATATTCTACAACTTCTCTTTCTTGGCTCAATGTTACCCGCAGTGCTCCTCTATGTTACCTGTAGAAAAAACAAGACAGATGAACAAGTAGACTACAACTTTTGAGATGTTGTGCTTTATATATTTACAGCTCACTGCCATGTTTTCTTTCACTTCAAAATCTACTTCAGTAAACAAAAGAGAAACTCAAGTTTAAAATTTTTGTTACTGAAAGTTAGGTATAACATCGGGTCAGTTAAGTTGTATGTTTTCAGAGACTCCAGTTTTTTGGATGTATGTCCGGGTTGCATGTTTGTAAAGGAAACATGATTCTAAAAGTCAAGATGATGCTTTTTAATGAAGTAATACATACTGTTGTCAAGGTCAATCCATATGCATGACAATATTTAGCTCCTCAACGCTCTTTTTGTGTATTAACTTTATAGTTAAACTCTTCTTCATTTGTCTTCAGACCATCTAGACAAGAAAACTCGATACCGATGACTACAAATTCCTTTCTATTGGGACGGTGGAATTAAAGGACATAACTGCAATGGGAAAAACAAAATTTGCATACAATAGCTCAACTTCTAGAATTAGTTCATATTGCTACAACCTTGCTTCTACTCTGTACATTGATTAGCACATTTTCTGCCTGCATAGTATCTCACAATGAGACTAGCTGCAGTACACATCAAACTAGAGAAGAAAAGCAAGAGGTGTAGCCGTTCCCTACTGCCGGAGCTCCCCGTTCCCCACCAGCCCACTCTCACAACAAAGCCTAGAGAGAGAGGGGAGAGGTAAAGACAGAGAGGGAAGAGTTGTACCTCAGCCACATCGACCATTACCGCTGCCGTTGCGTGTCTTCGAGAGCTGGACATTGTAGATGGGGGAGGTCAGTCTAGGGAGGGTGGCTTGCCGCTTCCCAAGATGCTCACACGCCTACTGCTGGTTGGAGAGAGGCGCCCGGAGAGAGAGAG
>NW_024116454.1:0-16914 GCF_003073215.2 Triticum urartu
GGGGAGGCGGGTGTCCCCGGGCGGGCTCCTGGGGCCAGCCGCTGTGTCGGGAGGATGCGGTGCGTGCGTGGCAGCTGAGGTGGGTCGTGACATTGCGAGTTTGTGACAGCGTGCGTGCGAGACGCGGACCCTTTGTTTGCTTCCCGGAGTGCGTTCGTCGGCTCGTCGGCCGGTGAGCTCGTGTTTACCGGAGTTTGGTGGGGATCGGTGAAAAACCTTGTAGTTGGTGTGGCATTTCGTTCCATCGAAAAAGAAGGTGTGACATTTCGCATGGTGCATGGCTGATCGCCGCTGGCCTGCTATTCTCGTGGTCGCTCAACTTTTAACATGGCGCGTTTTTTTTTAAACAAGGCAAAGGATTTACCATTTTTATTGATTATTAAGGGAGAAGTTTTAAGACAAATGACCGCGAAGTGGTAAACAAACAACTACTCCCGCGACATTATAATACTCAAATGGATGGCACTGACAATAGCCCAAAGATGGGCCGTCAATTTTATCTTCGCGACGAGCATCATGGTCGTAGCGGCGGTACTACGAAAAATCCTTACATTACGTTCTTTCCAAATCCCCCAAAACATAAGCATGAACAAGGAGGCGAGAGCCTTTCTCTATTCTCCACTCTGAATCACATTTTTAATCCACAATTCTCGAATCGAAGCCTCATTTCGTCAGCTCATCACCGCATCACCATGTAGACCAAACCATGTTACAAACTCGATCCAGACACGTCGGGAGAAGCTGCATTGAAAGAGAAGGTGTGTCGCGGTTTTCTAGACTTGCTTGCAAAGCGGGCAAAGGTTGTAGTTTGGCCATCCACGACAGTGCAATCAATCGGCCGTCCAAACTTTGTTTTGAATTATCAACCAAGCAAAAAATGCATTTCGGAGGGGCCCAACCCTTCCAAACAACGGTATGCACGATGTTTGTCGTGTGTCCCGCAAACTGCGCCATATAGGCAGTCGACGCTGAGTATCTCCATGAGAAGAACTTCTATAGGATAATATCATGCACGTCATTGTCAAGAGTAGTAGAGGGTAGCTTCTCCCAAAGCAAGGTAAACTCCTAAATATGCTCCATGATGAGCCCATGGTGGGTATCAATCTGACTGACCCAATAATTGTTGAGGCAAGCTTTTTGGACCGAGCAAGATTTCTTTCTTAAGAGGTCAAATGTTGTTGGAGCAATATCTTTAGGTCTCATACTGTCGAGCCAAGATGATTCCTAGAACTTGGCCTTACATCCATCTCCAATACTAACCCTGGTGGCTGCCGTAGAAAGGTCTCTATCATCATCATTGCGTAGAGTTCCTGTCCCAGCCAAAGTCTTGGGGAAAAGGCGGTCAGCTCATTCGTACCAAAGCCATCGCAACCGAAGGGGGGTAGCAAACTTCTCAAGGTTGAGAATGCTCAAAACCACCAAAGATCTTCGGCTTGCAAACGAGTTCCCAGTTGACATTGCATTTTCCACTGGTCACCTTATCATAACCCGCCCAAAGATAGGCATGACGCAAGCTGTCAATCTTCTTCCTCACTTCCACCGGTAGCGTTCTTCCTTTTTAGTATTTATTTTATTTACAAGCAAGCAAGCAACCTTTGTTCATCCGGGGATGCTTTCAAAACCTTTGTAAAAACATTTACAACTGGACTCCCACTTCCCACAAACATCATGCGGATAGCCCGGACACTGCCTAAACCAAAATGGTAACCGAACCAGGGCCCTAAACCCAACTCATACGCCTGGGTTGTCCGGCACCCCCTCATACCATCCCATATGTGGGGAGATATGGAGACGCCGGGACGCGTCCGTCACATCATACTAATGGGCAGGACCCACATGGAAACCCTTCGGTCGCTGGTTTGATGACCGCATTCATCTGTTTGAGGAACCTTAGCCACAGAGTTTTCCTCCCTTTCGTGTCACCACTGGATCCCCTGCAACCTTCCCTTCCGCTCCTACCTCCATGTCCGCCATGGTTACTAGCTACAAAATGCTAATGCCCGAGCGTCGGGCAGATATCGTGTGGGAGATGAGCGTCGTTGAGGAATGTCGCGCAATGGGTGCACACCACGCCGCTAGCCTTACGGACAAGGGTCAGGCGGAGACGGAGGTGTCAGAGCAGGAGGAGGAGAAGGAGGAAGAGGAGGCGGGGGAGGAGGCAGCGGGCACGGACGTCGAGCCCGGCAGATTTGGGATGGAGGAGGCAGAGAGGCAGTTCCACCTTGCCCAAGCCGAGGAGGCGGAGACGCGGCTTGCGCGTGGTCTGGGAAAGGGTCCAACCACTTTGGATCTTTTGTACACAGTTTTTCCCTGCATTTGTACAACAGGTTGTTTCTAGGACTCGAATCCATGACCTCATGGTCATAAGGCAACAACTTTAAGGGCCAGTTCTTTTGGGCGATTCTACTAGAATCGCCCCCCTCCCCAGCTTCTCCCAAAATCACCACTCTATATGTTTTTTACAATCCTAGCTAATTAGACCTTAACTAGATAGGATTGTAAAAAAAATATGAAGTGGCGATTCTGGGAGAAGCTGGGGAGGGGGGCGATTCTGGGGGGATCGCCGAAAAGAACTGGCCCTTACTGTTGCACCAAGGCTCTCCTTCCTGTTGAGATAGCATTCACAATCAAAAAACAATTATCATCTACCTACTCGAGGACAAGTAAGATTAAGCTTGAGCATGTTGATACTCTCAAATGCATATATAGTTTTTGTTATGGTCATGCTACTTTTATATCATTATTACATAGTTTTGACACTTTACACAATTTTAATGTACTAATCTATTAATCTAGTGCCCATTACCGGTTACACTTTTCTACTTTTTTTACTTTGCACAAAAATACTTTTTTGGAGACCAAAACAATAAAATAAAAATACATCGTGAAGATTGAAGTTGGGAATACACTATAGGGCAAAGGAGGAACTCGGGGAGCCCTATGGGCCGCATGTGGTGGGTTGGCATAGTCTGGGCCTGGACCATGCATAAGGGTCGTGCCACCCCCTAGGGCACGCCTCTCGGCCCCTGCGCCTTTATATACCCAGAAAGATTCATTGAGATTTTTTTCTCCCACCGTCACCGCGCGTTTCTAGGTGATTCAATATGGAGATATTTTCCGATCCTCTATCTGAGGGGAAATTCATCGACGGAGCTATCTTCATCAATATTTCTGCTCTGATGACCACATGTTAGTAGTAGTCCTTGGATTATGGGTCCATAACATTAGCTATGTGGCATCATCTCACCCTTGTTCTTCGATAGAAAGATCACATGAGTTGTCCTACATGATTATGATTCATCTGATGTAATTGTCGGTGTGTTTGTTTCAGTCACTTAATGAACAGATTATATATGGATTTATCTGGTTTTGTTTTGGTTCTTTGTTGCATGATTTATGAACATATATGATAGCTGGTCTATTATTATTCCAATTGACATGATTAGATGGATGATCTTTAAGAGGGAATTGTGTATGTTAGTTGGATTTATGCTTATAAGTGATCTATCTTAATGGCTAAGAAAGAAGGTTGTATTGTGTTGTTGCCACTAAGAATAAAAAGGTAACTTTCTAGTTGCCTTGATGATGAACTTTAGGTAAAGACAATAACATTCTGTACATTATCTCACTTTGTTTAATGCAATGCTTTATTTTTACTTAATATTTAGATATGCATGTTGGATAGCATTATTAGGTAAAGTATTAGCTATAGATGGAATTGGATAACGTCCTATGGATAGATGGACGTAATGCCTATATGCAATCATGACATGTATGATTAAACATAAACATTGCAATTTAATTGATATGCAATTGTAATTCGTTCACCACATCTATATGCTTTTCTGAAGAAATGCCAGTAGCTAAGGTATGGATCCCGATTATTTATTCCTCATAATCACAAACTCGATCACTTTATTTTCTGTTATTTTATATTCTGATTTTTTTTAGTTTCATCACTTATGAAATTATTTTCACCACACTGCACATTAATCCTTGTAGCTAGCAAAACTAAGGAAACCGACAATCTCATTTGTCCGAGAGCATCCTTAGCCGTTGCCCCCCCCCCAGGAGGCATAAAAATCGCCGCCTGGGGGCGAGCCGGCTGTAGAATCGGCTATGGGGGCGGTTGGGCATCCAGCCATCGCCCCTACTCGTCGATATTGGCCCATTCCTGGCCGCTTTTCGGCCCATTTTCGGCAAAAAATGGCCCGATATCGGCGAGAATCGGCCCATATTCGGCGTGGTTCGGCATTGAATTCTCAACATAAATAATTTTTTATCACATAGTTCATCACAGAAAATCAAATAGTTGAACAAAATAGTGCAACAACAAATAGTTCAATACAAATTATATAGTTCAATAAATAAGAACTCATATTTCATCACACGTCGAGCTAGGTGTCGCCCTTGATCCTTCATAGGTGCTCCACCAGATCCTGCTGCAGTTGATGATGCACTTGTGGGTCTCAGATCTCCTGATGCATATTGAGGTAGGCAGTCCAGGTTGCCGGTAGCTGGTGATCAACTTCGGCTAGAGGACCCTGCCTGTAGTATGGTTCAGTGTCAAATACTGGCTCTTCCTGCTCGCTCTTGATGATCATGTTGTGCAAGATGACACAGCAAGTCATGATCTCCCACATTTGATCTTTCGACCAGGTCTGAGCAGGGTATCGGACAACAATAAATCAAGATTGGAGCACACCAAATGCCCGCTCGACATCCTTTCTGCAAGCCTCCAGCACCTGGGCTAAGTGGGACTTCTTGCCTCCTGGCACATCATTTGAAATAGGCTTCACAAATGTAGACCATCTCGGATGCATGCCATCAGTTAGGTAGTACCCCTTGTTGTAGTGCCGCCCATTGACCTCGAAGTTCACCGGAGGAGAATGGCCTTCAACAAGCTTGGCAAAGACAGGGGAGCACTGCAGCACGTTGATGTCATTGTGAGTTCCTGGCATACCAAAGGAGTGCCAAATCCAGAGGTCTTATGTGGCCACCGCCTCAAGTACCACACAGCAACCGCCTTTGGCGCCTTTATACATCCCCTACCAAGCAAATGGGCAATTCTTCCATTTCCAATGCATGTGTCAATGCTTCCAAGCATCCCAGGAAATCCTCTTGCTGCATTCTGTGCTAGGATCCGAGCAGTGTCTTCCGCATTGGGTGTTCACAAGTATTGCGGTCCAAACACTGCCACCACTGCCCGACAGAACTTTCAGAAACACTCAATGGTGGTGGACTCGGCCATGCGCCCATAGTCGTCGAGTGAATCACCAGGAGCTCCGTATGCAAGCATCCTCATCGCTGTCGTGCACTTTTGGATTGAGGTGAATCGAAGTTTGCCGGTGCAATCCTTCTTGCACTTGAAGTAGCTGTCGAACTCCCAGATAGAATTCACAATCCTGAGGAAAAGCTTTCGGCTCATCCGATAACGGCGCCGAAATACTTTGTCACTGTGCAGTGGAGCGTCGGCGAAGTAGTCAGAGTAGAGCATGCAGTAGCCTTCAAGACGATGCCGGTTCTTTGCTTTAATCCGCCCCGACGCCGAGCCACCTCGCCGCGGCTTTTCATTGCTCGCCAGCAGGCCGACGAGGGCGGCGAGGACCATGAGATGTTCCTCTTCCTAGACGTCGGCCTCGGCTTCCTCCTCCAGTAGCACGGCGAGCGCCTCCTTGTCGTCCGAGTCCATTGCCGAGGCACGCAAATCGCCGAACACCTTGCGGGCGCGGTGGGCGCGCACCCGCCGCTACACTGCCCCTCTGTGGCCGAAACACCAAAAAACTCGCCCAACCGATGGTGGAGAGGCCGCCTTGGCGAAACCTCTACTCTTTTTCTGGCGGGAAATGGGCTATCTAGCGGTGGTGGGCAGTGGGCGGCGCCGGGATCAGTCGGTTGGGGGCCGAGCGCGCGGGGGTGGGAGGCGAATCTGGATGATAGGCTTGACTTTTCGTCTGACAGTGTGGGCCAGGCGTGCTTTTCACTTGCGCCGGAGCCCCCGAGCGTCCCCCCCTAGTGCGCCGGGTTCGGCATGCGGTTGCCGGGCCCAAAAACGGGCCGAACTGGCAGATTTCAGCGTCTTGGGGGCGCGACTGGGGCGTTTTTTCGGCGCCGACATGGAAAAAGTTGTCTGGGGGACCTGTTGGGGGCGCGGCTGGAGATGCTCTAAGTTGGAGACCAATAGAAGGTTTTTAGTTGAGTGCATGTAGTGATCATTGGTGTTGCAAAAAATCACTGATTGATACTTTGGTTCTCAACTGAGGGAAACTTGTCATGTACTACAAAGCCCTTGTGTTTCAGGCCCAATTTATATGCATCTAGTAGGCACCATACTAGCTGGAGATATCACGAAGCAAGGCTATGAGATGGCGCACATTCGGCTTGCTCTAGTGATTGTTGTTGTCGCTAGTTGGTTCGTGTACCTAGTTGTATTTTGTTTTTACCTTTGAGAATTTTGTATTGTTTTTACATATTATTAATAGAATGGAGATCTTTTTACAAAAAAAAGTGTGAGCTATAAAAAATGAAAAAAAATGTTCTTTTATATTCTGAAATTTTACTTTCATCGCTTTTTATGAAGAGATGTTTTATTTGTTCTTTCCAAAACTATGTATTTTTCTAAATCACGTGTTAAATTATTTACAAACAAAATATTACACATATGTAGAATACATCTCTATAACCATGTGGGACGTTTTTTTCCAACAAAAAATTGAAACTTCTAAAATGTATTTTGATTATTTCCCCAAAAGAAAAGCAGGATATGTGAAGATTAAATAGGAGACATAGGACGACAACAAAGTTTCTCATGAAACTTGCAATTTTTTGTTTAAACTCTAGACTGATGGGTTATAAGTTGGGAGTGTTCCCTCCCGCTTGACAAATTATGTAATGAACGATAGTATGATATTTTCTTAATTAATATATGGGGTGGTTTTTCAAAGAAAAGGAAAAGGGCTCGGTGGAGCCTAAGGTCCAAAGTGCATATTCGGGTATCTTAGATAAGTATTTACGGTGTGAAATTAGAGGGTATCTTGACATATAGATGTTTCTTAAATAAATCCAGTTGCATTGTGGAGCATGACCTACTCTTATGTTAGGAGAAGCAACGAGAAAAGCATCTTGATTAGTGGCTTGGATCAAAGAGAAGGCTGCCTAGAGAATCCCCTTCTTTTGACGAGATAAGTGCTCGGCTACCGGTTCAAGTCAAAGATAAAGACACCTCGAAGCTCCCTTACTCTCGGCATTGTTGTAGCCTTTTGAGATCCCTCAAACTCACCTGAAACTTCGAGTTTGTATGGCTCTATGGGATGTCTCTCCCCCCTATAATATTCCAAGTGAGAGAGTGGTTATATAAACACGAGCACAAGGCTTCAAGCCAGCTACCAAGGAGCGCACCAGGCTCACGATCCCCAACCTCTTACGTGTCGTTGTACACCCTTATTGTCTCCCTCGATTCCCTTCCAACCGGGGTCCAAAATTCAAAATCGCTATGCTAAATCTTGTTGCGATGTCACCCTCATAGAAAACTTGTGTCACCCATGAAACAACTTTTGATCCCTTTAGGGCGTAGCAGATTTCTTGCTGGTGTGCTTTCTTCTTTATTCAGATTGTTAGAATGTAGCAGATTTCTTGCTGGTGTGCTCACGTCCGATTGCTGCTCTGATACCACTTGTTAGAATTAAATCCGAGGCACTTCATCGATCATCCGAGGACCAAACAATCACACGAGCACGACACCGAGATTTGTTAACGAGGTTCACCGATATGACTACATCCCCGGGGCCTGACTACGGGCGCTCCTTCCCGTGACACCGTCACAAAACCGCACCCGGCCACCCGGGCGCCGGCACACGCGCCGGCTCCCCCTTGCGTGCCTATGCTATTATGTTGGCATAGGTTACATCCTGTGTCTACCCCCGCTATATATGAGAGGCCTAGGATACAAGTGTTCTATTAGGACACAACTCCACATCCTATGTAAACACAATACAACTCTTAGTCCAACCGTAACCTATCTTGTACACAATATTCGACACAACTCTAACACAGATTGGATTGTGTTGTAGTATTTTTCAGACTTCGTCGTAATTAGGAGCGTGTCTTTAAACAGCACAATGAATATGGCATGCTCTTGCTAAAGAAATATAGCTAGAGCTTTCTTACAACTATGTTTTCTAAACTAAATATGTTTACGTATAAATTAAGTATGAAAATTTGGTTATTAGGTAGTAATACAAGGGATGTTGATATGACATGGGCATTTGACTGGAAGCATGAACAAACTCTGTGTACCGAAAATGTAGTGACCATAGGAGCGGCATGGGCTAGGTCAGAGCTTGGTCAGGCATGGAAAGATGCATAACCAAATCAGGCCTATGTTCAAACAATATGATTGTGATCCCTGAGAAAAATATGTGCATTAAGCTAGTAGCTATTAGCAGTGAAGTACTTCCTCTAATTTCTAAGATATTTTGAGCAAAGCTTGTTGATGGTAAGGGCAGGTCAAAGTGTCCAGATAGTTTCAACTATTGACCATAAGTCCAGATTGATATGTTCTTTTGCAAGCTCCAAAGGCATTAAAAGATTGCAGGTTTCATGCATTTAATTCAAACAAGTAAAAATATATTTCTTAATAATTCCGGCCATGCCAAAATAATCTCCATTATTGACCATGGCCCATGGATCATTTTATAAGCTGACCAACATTGGCCAGCCTAAAGGCAAACAATATATGACATTGCTATGCACAGCACAGAACTCATGGAAGGCGTTATAGCCAGGAACCAACCACAAGTCCAAATTCCTTTACTCTCATGTTCAAAGAGATAATTGTCAACATTGATTTTTACTAGATCATTCTTTAATTACTAACAATGCACTAGGGAAATCTCACAGAGATCTCTTTAATTTTGTTACTAATAACAAGATTTCCTCAAGTCACAACCTAACAAGCTCAATGAGGAAATAAAATGCAAAGAGAAAAGGCAGATGGTTTTAACAATATATATCATGTACAACGGCACTTCATCAGATCAATCATCAGCATATGACCAGATCAGCAAGACAGGGATTTTCCAAAAGTTGCAGGTCCCGGAACCGCTGAACAAGCTTGGCCTGCGTAGAAGAAAAATTGAGAGTAATGAGTTAGCATGCCAAACTGTCAATTAGCAGCAGAGTAAGTTCTTGCAGAAAAACAAGATTCTCACCATAAGTTAGGAAAGCTCCTCAGGGCAGCTCAGAAGAATCCATGATACTGTCTTATTTGTCAGAAAGTTTTGACTTCAAGATGTGCTGCTGCCAAAGTAGTCACGGATAGTTTTCCTTTTCAGCGAAGGCGGTGGGTTCAGGACTGAAGAGGGACTGCTCATTTGAGCTCCTGGGCTGTTCCTAGTATCCAAGGCCTCCTCCCGAAATACCGAAAAGGCTCTCTTTTTCGCAGACTCAGGCGTGCCAAACTCCAGTACTCTTGGCCGGAGGGGTGAGTGTGAACCGGTTGGCAATTCACTGCCAGCACTGGTGCAGGCTGCTACATCTCTTGAACTAGTCGCTCGCTCATGGCTAGCCGATCTTGGGCAGTCGATGTTTGGAGCAGTTACCCTCTTACGGATGACTGTTGGGGAACTAATGTTGGTGCAGTCTATTTTCTTGGTGTTCCATACACGAACCTGATGCACAGAACAAAGTGTCAGGCTGTCAGTAGCAGTTTTCAAGTTCCTAACCAAACTCTTGTTCTTTCCATTTGTAGATTAGATGACAACAAATATTATAGATGCCCCTAATCATGGTGAGATGACTGGGTTCATTTTGTTGTAGTGTTTGACAAGGCAACTTTAAGATGAAACTTGTAAACTTTTAACAAGACTCACCGTGGAATCATCAGATGATGATACTATCTTTCCAACCTCCAAAGAGCACCTGAAATTGCAAAATTGGCATTGCAACATGAGCACTATGGTAACAGTAAGACATTAAGAAGTAGCCATTCTGGATAGATCATACCAGTCAACTGAAGTGACTTCACCCTCATGGCCTTTCAGAACTATAGGCCCATTTTCAGGCTGATCCACCTACATAAGTGAGAAGGAATTAGCAATTTAACATGAATACAGTGTATGAAATGTAAAAGAAAAGGTAATAGGAATGCAACAAATACCTGCCACAAGTAAACATTGCCATTGCTCGAACCGCCTAAAATATGAGTCCCATCAGGACTAATAGCAGACTGTATTCAAGCACCAAAGCAGGTGTTAAATAAAACACATGAAAGAAACTAAGAATATGCAGCTGGAAGAGAAGGCTAAACCAGTTAGCTACTCACCTTGACAAAGAAAGACTCAATTTTGCTGCCAGTGTAAGTCTTTATTGGACCCTTGTCCATGTGGAGAGTACTATACAGATAGATCCTGAAATTGGAAAGCTTATGAAGTCAGAAGCAATTCCCTCCAGTGACATCAGTTTTTTGCAGTTCTGTGTAGTGGTCAAATATTATTCTCACCTGTGATCCATGCATGACGCAGCAATATACGCACCATACGAGTCTTGAGACAAGCAAGAGATCCCATGTGTCACCCCCTCCTTCTGAATGAAAGGATTCCCTGTTAGCCTTGAAACTGAATTACAAATGCATTCTGTTGCAATTTGCAAGCTGCTTGCTTACCGAAGGTTGTGCTGTTGATTGAGAGGTTTTGTTGGAGATGGGCGCTTTAAGGTTCCGTGTATCCCAAAATTTGACAACGCTGGAATACATTTTAAGAGTTAGATAAAATCAAACTACAGCAGAGGTGCATTGTATTAAAAGTGGTGCGTTCATAATTGAAACATGCCACTGGCATGCATAATTAGCCATGTAAACTATATTAACTTATGTAGTAAGTGCAGAATAAATAGGATGGGCCAACGCCTTACTTGTCTGCAGCACCAGAAGTAGCAATGGAGATATCGTCTTTCAGATACAGAACTGATGTGATGCTTGTTGAAGCTCCCTAAAGATGACCAATATCAGCAACTGAACCCACGGAAATGTACAGTCCCCAGCCAAAAAGATTCTATGCAAATTCAATACCTTTGCTCGAGCCCTTGTCCGATTCCTTCGCGTGGGACTGTGCGCTTCTTTGACAACAGCAGAAGACCTAACATGTAAAAACAGCTGAATTCAGCGAAAGATGCTACATTGCTACAGAAATTTGATGGTTGCAGTTAAAAAGGAGCATTTAGATTACAGTAGCCATTAGATGACATACATGAGGCATGCTTCACCATGGCCATTTGGGGTTTTGGGATCACATCTTAGATCCCAAAGTGCAAAAGAACCATCTCTTGAACCGGAAACAATAAGATCTGCATAGACAATAACAATGGAGTTCATGAACCTATGCAGACATGCCGCAAACTAAGTTAACCAAGTTCAAGATATACAACTGACCAGGATTTGAAGAATGGCATGACAATGACTTGACACTTCCAGTGTGCCCTGACAGCACACCAAGGCACTTCTTATTCTCTACGCTCCATATCTTTACCTGATACAGTACAGGCAATTACAGTGAGATTATGCACACAAAAAATCAGACCAATGATACATAGTTGGTGTTGTGAGAAATTAAATGAACTGATTGATCATGTTGTACTTACAGTTTGGTCGCCTGATGCAGTTAGTAATTGGGATCCCTCCTATATAAATGACATAATTCAGCGGTTAACTTTGCCAGAGACACACAAAAATACACTGCTGAGAGACAGAGAAAACAGATGTAGTAGCATATTGCAGGCAAATGTGGCTACCTTGATCCAGCACACGTCAAAGATGGCATTGTTGTGAGCAACCCAATCGGACAGCCTCGTTTCAGCTACAAAAGAGCAAGATTTCAGATTGGAACTACCCAATTTTAGCACAAAATAGCCTAAATGCCAGTTAGTTAGATCAGAAGGGGGCACCGAAGCTAACCTGACTTCTCAATGGAGGAGGATCTGGAGGGGAGGCGGCGGCGGGGGTGGTAGATGGCGACATACCCGTCCTCGTCGGCGACCGCCAGAAGGCGAGAGATCTGCGGGACCTGTAAGGGGGAGGGGACGGATCAGCGCGCCGTCGCCGTCGGCCTCGCCAAATCTAACTAAGACGAGAGGAAACGAACCTTGCAGAAGGAGACGGCGAAAGGGATGGCGGGGTCGCCGGAGTGCTCGACGGAGATGAAGCTAGGTTTCTCGTCTGCTTGGGTGGACATTATCATGGGGATGGTGAAATCAGTATCATTTTCTGTGTTGTTGAATGGGGAAAAGCTAGAGCAGTTTAAACCCTCAAGGGGTATTCGACAGGGAGATCCGATCTCCCCCTACCTTTTCTTACTTGCAGCAGAGGGCCTATCGTGCCTTTTGAAGTCTAGTTCTCAGTCATCTGCGTTTGGTGGCATCAAGGTGGCCCCTACAACCCCAACTGTTAGCCATCTATTGTTCGCAGACAATAGCCTGTTGCTTTTTAAGTCAAGTGTGGAGGGAGCAGAGTTGGTATCAAACCTGCTGGGTACTTATTATGGAGCCTCGGGACAGATTGGAGTCTCGGGCCAGCTTTCTGTTTTCTTTAGCAGAGGTTGTCCAGATTCTCTTAAGTAAGGTGTCATGCAAAGACTAAATGTCCATAATGAATCTTTTGAGTGACAGATATTTAGAGCTGCCAACGGATGTCGGTCACTCAAAAATGGCACGTTCAAGTACCTTCGGGACAGAGTGTGGGAGAAAGTAAGAGGATGGATGCAGAAAATGCTTTCGGTTGGTGGAAAGGAAGTCTTCATCAAATCAGTCGCACAAGCGATCCCAGTGTTTTCAATGTCTTGCTTTAGACTTCCTAGAGGAGTTTGCGAGAGTGTAACATCCATCATACGGCAGTTTTGGTGGGGCAGCAAACAAGGAAGAAGGAAGCCATGCTGGGTCTCGTGGGATATCATGACAAGGCCAAAGGACCTAGGGGGGCTGGGTTTTCGAGATCTTATGATCTTCAATGTTGCCCTACTGTCAAGACAGGCTTGGCGACTTTTACAAGAACCGGACTCCCTAAGTGCTCGCATTCTCAAGGCAGTCTACTACCCATTGATGACCTTATTGGAGGCGGAGTTAGGCCCCCATCCATCGCAAGTCTGGCGAGCTATTATTGATGGAAGAAATGTATTGAACCATGGGATCATCAGGTGCATTGGCGATGGAGCAACGACCGGAATTTGGCATCATAACTGGCTTCCGAGGAGTGGCCTAATGAAACCTTTTCCGCCTCGGGTAGCTGATCCACCGTAGATGGTAAGCGATCTGATCGAACCACCCATGGCATGCTGGAGAGAGGAGGTAGTACGCCAAGTCTATGTTCCCGCTGATGCGAAGGCAATCCTGAAGATCCCCCTCTGTACTAGACAAGTGGACGACTTTTGGGCATGGTCGGGAGATCGGAGGGGCCGTTTCTCAGTAAAATTAGCTTACAAATTGATCCATAAGATGACGATGGGAAGGGAGGACTGGCTAGATGAGGTCGAGGATATGTCCAGCGGAGAATCCAAAGGATGGTCATCTATTTGGGGATTGCAAGATCCTTCAAAACTGAAAATATTCACATGGAGGCTGGCTCGTCACTCACTTCCTACCAGTGATGTTCTGCATCGTCGAAACATGTCATCATTGCATGTGTGTGCGTTATGCGGAGGAGGTGACAACTGGCGCCATTCTCTTCTTGACTGTAACTACGCCCGGTGCGTGTGGGCTCTATCAAATGAGGATATGGTGCAGCGTATGTGTATGCAGAGAGATGAATAGGCAAGGAGATGGCTCTTCTTGATGAGAGAATTGCTTCCTCATGAGGAATTCACTACCATGATTGTCACACTATGGGCGATTTGGGCAGCGAGGAGAAAGATAATCCATGAAGGAATTTACAAAACTCCATTCGGTACTCATGGTTTGTCACTAGCTACTTGGCTGATTTGAAGCACATGCAGAAACCTGTTGTCAGGTCACCAACAACTCCAAGGGCTCGACCTACTGCTTGGCAGCCACCACCGAATGATCATGTTAAGATTAATGTCGATGCGGTTGTGCCGCGTGCTGGTGGAAGGGGGGTTGTGGGAGCCGTTTGCCGCGATGCATAGGGTGTGTATTTTGGGGCCTCGGCAGTTGTCTTCAACAACATAGAGGACCCGGAGGTGCTTGAAGTTCTAGCTACCAGGAAAGCGTTGGCGCTTGCCGAGGACTTGTACGAGCAGAAAGTTTTCATCGCCTCGGACTGCATGACAGCGGTGGAAGCGATCAAAGGAGGAACGGCAGCAGCATATGGAGCAGTGGTACATGAAATAATGGATAGAGCTCGTTTTTTCTCATCTTGTTCTTTTAGTCATGAATTTAGATCCTCGAACTTTGAGGCTCACAACCTCGTGAAGCATGCATCAACGTTGGGGACCGGCCACCATGTCTGGTTAGGCCACCCCGGCGATCTTTTGTTCGTCCCTGTAAACATTGTTTAGGTTGAATAAAAGTTTCGCGAGTTTGTTTAAAAAAAACTTTGTCAAAAAAATTATGTCTCAAAAAAAAGTTTGTCAAAAATTTCGTCCAAATGTTGTCATGGGTGTTTTTGATTTTAGGTCTCATCTTCTATTCAATTTTAGCTTTTCTCCTGATTATGAATGTCGTGTGTTCTCACGGAATGGTGAAGAGATGGGTATTCAAGGTTTAGAGGCGGTGTGATGTCAAAACTGAAAATATTCACATGGAGGCTGGCTCGTCACTCACTTCCTACCAGTGATGTTCTGCATCGTCGAAACATGTCATCATTGCATGTGTGTGCGTTATGCGGAGGAGGTGACAACTGGCGCCATTCTCTTCTTGACTGTAACTACGCCCGGTGCGTGTGGGCTCTATCAAATGAGGATATGGTGCAGCGTATGTGTATGCAGAGAGATGAATAGGCAAGGAGATGGCTCTTCTTGATGAGAGAATTGCTTCCTCATGAGGAATTCACTACCATGATTGTCACACTATGGGCGATTTGGGCAGCGAGGAGAAAGATAATCCATGAAGGAATTTACAAAACTCCATTCGGTACTCATGGTTTGTCACTAGCTACTTGGCTGATTTGAAGCACATGCAGAAACCTGTTGTCAGGTCACCAACAACTCCAAGGGCTCGACCTACTGCTTGGCAGCCACCACCGAATGATCATGTTAAGATTAATGTCGATGCGGTTGTGCCGCGTGCTGGTGGAAGGGGGGTTGTGGGAGCCGTTTGCCGCGATGCATAGGGTGTGTATTTTGGGGCCTCGGCAGTTGTCTTCAACAACATAGAGGACCCGGAGGTGCTTGAAGTTCTAGCTACCAGGAAAGCGTTGGCGCTTGCCGAGGACTTGTACGAGCAGAAAGTTTTCATCGCCTCGGACTGCATGACAGCGGTGGAAGCGATCAAAGGAGGAACGGCAGCAGCATATGGAGCAGTGGTACATGAAATAATGGATAGAGCTCGTTTTTTCTCATCTTGTTCTTTTAGTCATGAATTTAGATCCTCGAACTTTGAGGCTCACAACCTCGTGAAGCATGCATCAACGTTGGGGACCGGCCACCATGTCTGGTTAGGCCACCCCGGCGATCTTTTGTTCGTCCCTGTAAACATTGTTTAGGTTGAATAAAAGTTTCGCGAGTTTGTTTAAAAAAAACTTTGTCAAAAAAATTATGTCTCAAAAAAAAGTTTGTCAAAAATTTCGTCCAAATGTTGTCATGGGTGTTTTTGATTTTAGGTCTCATCTTCTATTCAATTTTAGCTTTTCTCCTGATTATGAATGTCGTGTGTTCTCACGGAATGGTGAAGAGATGGGTATTCAAGGTTTAGAGGCGGTGTGATGATGGATGGCAACCTAGCCCGACTCTGCACTGGCTTCCTTGCGTAGTTTGGCGACGAATTGCATAAACTCATGTGGGGAAGCACGGTGATAGGATGGAGTTGGAGGCGACCGCAGGAAAGATGACGGAGGACGGAGTCCTCAACCATGTGGTAGGATGGGCTACCTATTTGGGAGAATTCTAAATTTCTTTGTTTAAATTTTTGGGTATGTATTTGTGCTTTTCGAGTGACTACATGCTGACATAGTGTTGCGACATTTGGTTGCCATGTATTTTCAATGGTATCTGGTTTTACGAAATATGGATTCTTGGATTAACATAGTAAACTAAAATGCATATGATTTATTGTGTTTGGTTGTTGTATAGTTGTAACTTTTTAAAAAAAATCACCCATATATTAAAAACTAAACTAGTTGAATACAGTCATTCCTTACAGTATTTGCCACGCAGGGTGAAACACTTTTACAGAGAAAACCATCAGACCTGATACCAAAACTATACTTCACTACTTGGTGAGCCACCACATTGGCTTGTCTATAAACTTTCGCCAGCTTACAATTTGGTAGAAGCTTGGTGATGGCTACCACTTTCTTCTTCAGACGCGCGAGAGCGGGCCTATCAAGATTATCACGTGCAATGAAGGAGACCACAAAAGCGCAATCCATTTCTAAAAAAATAGACTTATGAAGAGTGATATTAATATACAGACTCACGAGACACACCCGAAACTCCGTTTCATTAGTGCTAGTACACAAAACCAATATAATCACACGAAAAGACAACAACTTTGCCCGCCAAATCTCTGGCAACAACCCCACGCTCGCAATACAATTGTTATACACAAAACGGGCATCCACGTTAATTTTAATATGATCGAAAGGCGGAGACTGCCATACCTCACGACTACTCGGAGGAACATTACCAGATTTTAAACCATCTTCAACTCTCTTTCCTTTGAAGTCGGGGACGAACTTGACATTGGAATGGCACGATGAGAATGTCTTCCAATAGTTATCCACAAAGCTAGCCGAGTTTGAAACAAACTCTTTCC
>NW_024116455.1:0-7787 GCF_003073215.2 Triticum urartu
CGCCTCCTGCCCCCCTTCCAACAGAATGCGGCGACTCGCTGCCGTTCGCCTTCTCGGTCGGAGCAAGCACGGGACGGCGCCCGCCTCCCATCTTGATTCCTGACCGCTGTCGCCGTTCCGGGTCCGGTCTCCCGAGCCGGAGGAGCTACAGGCTGCAGCTACTACTGGCCTACCGCCTCCGACCCTTCGCCTCATCCTCACAGCCGACCGACACCCTCGTCCCAGTGGCCAGTTCTCAGTCAGTGGGTGAGCTCTTTTGAATGATTTTGTAGCTAATTTCTAATTTGCTTACAGTCAGATGTATGCAGTACTTACTGGATGTTAGGATGTATGAACTAATGAACATTGTGTGCATATTTTTTAGTCAACTACTCAATTTGCTTAAAGTATGAAGTATGAACTGATGAACATGAAGTACAACTTGTTTGCTTTGTGTGTAGTCAACTTGTTTACAGCTGAAATATTTTGTATTCACTTTGGCGTGTATAGATGTATGAACATGACTGTATATGATTTTTGCTTGCCTGTACTATATAAAATCGATACATGGTGTATGGATGCTTATTCTTTTTTGTGCTGTTTGTTGTAATTGTAGAACCGAAGATGAAGAAGAATGGTGACATTAAGTCCTTTTTCCGGAATTATGAGGCTACTAAAAGAAAGAAGGTTGCAGCCGAAGAGCAACCTGAATATGAAGGTATAGTGTCAAATATTGAAGATGAAGCAGTCCTTCCTCCACCTCTAGTCCATTCTGCAGAGATTGAAGTTGATATTGAAGATGAAGCATTCCATTCCGATGTAGAGATTGAAAGTGATAGTGAAGATGAAGCGGCATCACCCCAACATCCGTGTGCAAGGCCATATAATATTCAAAGGCTTCCTCCTGATCCAGGGGAGAGGATTCCTATTTCAGAGTATGATGTCGATGATCAGGATGAAGTTCGGAGACGATACATTGCAAAGCAAGTAGTCCAACTATATGCACACAACTTTCAAGTCAGGAAAATCTATGGTAAAAATCGACACTTCAACTTTGTTTGGTGTCAGACCTACAAATGGTTAGAATATATGTCAAATATGAGGCAACATTTTGCTTTGTGTGTTATTAGTTCGATGGAAAATTGAATGGGGGGCCTAGGGGTGATGCCTTTGTTAATGGTGGTTGGAAAAATTGGTACAAGACCGATGCATTGGTCAAACATGTTGGTGGTATTAATAGCATTCACAACAAAGCTCAAGAGAAGTACAATTTATTTGTGGCACCCCAACCATCAATTGATAACATTATGGTGAGGGTGAACAAAGACGATTTGCGTATGTACAAGGCTAGGCTGACTTATTCACTTAGATGCTTGAGGTTTCTTTTGAACCAAGGATTGGCATTTCATGGACATGATGAGAGTGAAGAATCTAGCAATAGGGGGAACTTTCTTGAACTTCTTAAATGGCTTTCGGAAAATGATGAAGAAATTAATAAACTTGTTTTCAACAATGCTCCTGGGAATTGCATCTTGACTAGTCCAAAGATACAAAATCAAATAATTGAATGTTGTGCGGCACAAACAACTAAAAGAATTATTGAAGATATTGGTGACGACCACTATGCAATCCTAGTTGATGAGTCTAGTGATGCATGTCATAAAGAACAACTTGCTCTCTGCATACGATTTGTTGACAAATCAGGAAGAGGATGTGAGAGGTTCCTTGGAGTTGTTCATGTTGCCAATACAACTTCATTGTCACTTAAGGATGCAATTCAAACTTTGCTTAAAGATCATCATTTGACTCCTAGTCAAATATGTGGGCAAGGATATGATGGGGCTAGCAACATGGAAGGGGAGATTAAAGGGTTGAAAACATTGATCATGAAAGAGTCATCCTCTGCCTATTACATCTATTGTTTGGCACATCAACTTCAGTTGGTTCTTATAGCTGTGGCAAAGGACAATGAACCATGTTTGTGGTTCTTTGATCATGTTTCTTACTTGCTCAATATTGTTGGAGTTTCTTGTAAGCGCCATGACATGCTTCGAGATGTTAGAGCTCAAAAGGTGTTGGAAGCACTTGAAATAGGTGAGATTGAAAGTGGAAGTGGGCTAAATCAAGAGATGGGACTAGCTAGACCCGGCGACACTCGTTGGGGTTCTCATTTTAAAACCATTATGCACATTGTTAGCATGTATTCCATAATCCTTGAAGTAATTGATGCTATTGGAAAAGATCCTTCACAAAAAAGTGAGTGGACAAGAATACGTGGAGTTGCTCAAGCCTTTGAATCATTTGACTTTGTTTTCAATCTTCACTTGATGCTTGTTATTCTTGGCTATACAAATGAGTTGTCCAAATCTTGCAAAAGAGAGATCAAGATATTGTCAATGCAATGACACTTGTTAGTTTGGCAAAGAGTAGAATGCAACACATGAGGTCTCATGGTTGGGAAGAATTTCTTGCAAACCTAACCTTATTTTGCAACAAACATGACATTCAAGTTCCTTTGTGGGAGGATATTTATGAGCCTAATTGAAGATCACGTCGGTATTATGAAGTACAAACAAATGATAATCGTTATAGAAGAGAAGTATATCTTGGTGTCATTGATCAAACCATTCAAGAACTTGACAATCGGTTTGATGAGGTTAATACGGAGTTGCTTATTTGCATGTCGGCTTTGAATCCCCTCAATTCATTTCCTTCTTATGATGCACTCAAGGTAATGAGACTTGCTGAATTCTATCCCATGGACATTTCAAGCACATATTTGATAAGGCTAGAATTTCAACTTACTAATTTTATTGATGATATGAGACAAGATGATAGGTTTAGAAATGCTAGTAATATTGGTGAGTTCTCTATTATGCTTGTTGCAACAAAGAAGCATGTTCTTTATGATTTGGTCTACTTACTCATCAAATTGACATTGATTTTACCAGTGGCGACAGCGAGTGTTGAAAGAGTATTTTCAGCAATGAATCTAGTGAAAAATAAGTTGAGGACTACTATGAGTGATGATCGCTTGAATGATTGGTTCGTTACATTTATTGAACGGGATGTGTTCATGGAAGTAAGCGAAGATGACATAGTTGATGCTTTTATGACAATGCAAAAACGTAGAGTTACCTAGTGATGTAATTTTCTACTTGTGCTTCTTTCATGTAAGACTACTCGTATTGTAATTGAGCACATTTGAGATATATTTTTTGAACTAAATTGTTGTGAGATTTGCATTAAGCTACTCATGTTATTATTTTGCCATATTTTGTCTGACACATGGATTAGGTGGAATGTTTTTTAGAGTGTGCACACCCTTCATTTTTTTCCTGGGCCCGCCACTTAGACTGAGTTGCTTTGGTGTTACGATTTGTAGTGTCCCCTCTGAACTTGTTGATTAGCAGCGATTCCCAAGTCAATTAAGGGAAACAGGTCCACCACATCGCCGTAAAAAATATACTGTCTTTGTATCACATTACCTCTTCTTCTACTAGTTAGTTTGTTTGCTTTGAGAGTGTGAATCTGTGATCAAGTTGCACACTATAAGTTTTAAATGTACGGAAGACCACAATAACATAGGTATAAGTAAATTAGGATTAATTAGGATTTTCTTTCAGAATTATACAAATGAAATAAATAAATATGAATATGCATATTGCTCGCAAAAAAGATAAGTGTATGCATGTTCATCGAAGTATACCTAACCTTGTATGTGGTTTATACAATCATGCATACTATGTGCTTTTATGTTGGATTAATCTGTTTTATTCATATCTTAGAAGCTTATGAACATGTATTCCTTTCCAGCTTCTTACAGAAGTGTTATGGCTCTATAATCTGTATATTTGTCAACATCAAATTCTGCATTAATTTGAGCTTATCATGCTTGTAGTAATAATATCTTATTTGTTACTACTTAATTGAGCGTAACATTTTCATCTTTTTTGCAGGGGTCGTCTGTGATTTGCATATAATTTTATTTATAGTTTTATGGCCAATGGTGTATCTACTCAGAACATCGAAATAGTCTCAATATGGTTGGCTTCAGCCCACAAATTTGTGTTCCTTTGTAAATTGAGTTGACTATAAAGATGTAAATAGCTACGTATTTGTAAAGCAAAATAACTCATATGCAATTGACATCTTCATTAATAAAGTAATTATCCGCGGATAGATAGGTAGGTATGAAAACAAGTATTTGACCTAGCCAGCCGCCCCTCCAAAAAGCTAGGGTACTCTGCCTCTCGCCGGCGCCGGCGCCGGTCCGTCCCGTCTTCGGTAGCCTTAGGACCATGGAGGCGGAGTGGATCTCGTCCCTTGCCGGTGGGAGGGCTCCGTTTTTAGATCTTTTTTTGATTTTTGTTAGGGTTTGCGTGCTACTCAGGAAGGCGAGACGGCGGCGGCTCCCTGAAGATGGAATAAAGGTCTCCCCGCCTAGCCCCCGTTCCGGTGATGTGGTCAGCATCATCGGTGGGCGTGTGGAATTGTGTCTCCGGCTGATATGTGCTTGGTGGATTTGCTTGGATCTGTTTGTCGTTCGTCGTCGTTCGTGTGTCTTCAGGTTGGATCCTTTTAATCTACGCTCTTCATCTGCGGCGGTTGCTGTTCTGGTGCGTTGGTTCTATGGGGCCTTAGCACGACGACTTCCCGACTGTCTACTACAACAAGGTTTGCCCGGCTCCGATGAGGGAGGGGCGATGGCAGCGGCGCGCCTTCGGCTCGCTTCAGTGCTTATAGTGTTCGCTAAGTGTTCTACGGATCTGGATGTAATTTTTATTATTTCTAGTATTCGTTGTACTACCATGATTGAAGATGAATAGATTGGAAGTTTTCCTCGCAAAAAAAAAACTACACCTTCCACATCAAAAGCTATATTTAAAACAAACTTTGAACAAATTTTGGACACAACAAAGTCACTGGAGTAAGTTAAGCTAGTAATGACTACACAAACTAACGAATCATTCTAATGAATCATAAATTATACACAACGCATGCTCTGATTTATTAGTTATAAAACACAAAATAATTATTATAATAGAAAATTAAGTAAAAGAATAGGGAACATTTATAAATTAAGTACGCTAGTTTCCCCATAATAAGCTTATTACTATGTTTCCTATATAGGTTGAGTTGTGCGTTAGATATACATACTTGTGTGCAAACTATTCATATAAAAGGAAGGTTTATAGTTTTAGTGGCCTTTGTTAGGCTTGAACTTCATCATGTGAGAAAAATAATATATACGATTATGTTCTCTTATGTATTATTTTCACTAAACTTTAGTTTACTAAATTTATCAATAAGTATCTCAATAGAAGATTCAAGAGTGACAGCATGACCGCCCTTAGTAACACAAACTGACCTAGTATGCAATGGTATGGACTGGTAACAATTTCAAATGGTGGTCCCAGGTAAACTTTTAGATGGCATGAATTATCATGTAGAAAGACGTGTAAATTAGAACGTGTAGGTTAATATTATAATTAATTTAGTAAATTGAGTCGCCAATATTTAAATATATAGTAATTAAATGATTTTTTTTGTAGAAATACCGAGTAAAACGCAGATGCGCACACACTCACAACATGGCCACCCCGAGCCTCCCCCCACCCCCTCACACATCATGTTCTGAAGAGTAAACTCGCTGAGCATCAAAATTGGCAAGGTCATCATGGTCACCAGATGTGACGAAAATGTTGCCTTGTACTGAAAGAAAGGTCTGTGTTCACAAAACAAACACATGTCGTTGAATCTGGAGTTTAATCTCTGGTGGCCCGATGGTACAACTACCCTCGAACCAATTGCTACCTTAATATAGTTGGCATCAACACATTTTGTTGAACCTGAAAAAACTTTCCAAGAAAACATTTTGTTGTCATTAATAATGTTTAGATGCCTGGAACACTTGAATGTTCATCACATAGATAAGGTTGCCTCCTTAATTAGTCACAGACAAAATTACAAATGTGGCCGACTCAGAGGGGAGCGTCTCTTTAGCGCTAAATGCACCAAGTTGCGCAACAACGTAGATGGCATCTCCCGCATGGGCACACCCTGTAAATTGGTCACTCGACTCCCGCTCGCTTGCTGCCACTCAATTTGTGCTTTTTATTTCTCCCGTCCGCCACTCGTAGAGAAAACCAGCCTTTTTTTGTATTAATTTCTAAAAACTTGGTAAAATCATAGAATGGTTGCAGTTTTTTAAAAAGTTTGCAAATTTGAGAAAAATGTTCCCTAATTTGAAAATAATTCATGGATTTGAAAAACGTTCATAGAATTTTAAAAATGTTCATAGATATCCATGGATTTGTTTAAATGTTCTTGAAACTTGATTTTTTTGCCAAATTTGTAAAGAGTTCACGACTTTCAACAAAGTGAATGTATGTTTAAAAATTTATGAATTTTAAGAATATTCACAAATTTTTAAAAAGTTCATGGATTTCATAAAATATTCACGAATTTCAAATCAAATAAAAAAAATTTGAAAATAATATTAACAATTCTTGTTTGAAAATTTAGAAAAAATAAAATAAAAATAGAAGTGAAAGAAAAAGAAAAACGGATACTAGATTAAATACAGGGAAAAAACCAGGCAAAGGAACATTCTGCAATATTCCCAAAACCAAAAATAACCACCTGGTGTCTTTCTGTTACATGGGCCGGCCGGAGGCAGCATATGCACCAAATAGGAAAGGACCGACTCAGAATATGACCGTTGACAGGGACAATGGGTTCCACGTGGACTTCTAGGCACCTTCCGATTGGAAACTACCGTTGCATCTACACAGGACAGAAAAGATCCAACCAAGTCGGGGTATCTGGAATTAGCATCTGGGGGACTTTATTGAGGACGACTAGGACATGCTTGGCGGGCACCATGCTAGATTCGGATGCCTCGACTGCCGTTCGATGACGACGGTAATTATAATTGTGAGCACGAGAGAATCTCTCTCTCTCTCTCTCTCTCTCTCTCTCTCTCTCTCTCTCTCTCTCTCTCTCTCCGGGAAATCTATCTTTGATTTGCAAATCGCTCAAGGATTGGTACATTTGTGTGCCTAGGGATTGGCCAAGGGAAGCTTACAACTTTACAAGCCAAGGATATGGAGGTAGCTGACCTACTCGCTGCATTTTGTTTGTCTGGTCCACACTCGAACGGCCTGTCTCCTGTGGATAAGATCATGGCCACATTCTGGCTTCACAATGTCAACGGTGATGAGACATGACAGGTCCCCAAGCTAGCCATGCGTGTGCAGGTGCAAATCTCATGGCCGTGACAACCCAACCGATCTCCATTGATGCACATTCATTGTACATGCTTAGCTTGATCCACTTGCGAGGTGAATGATTAGCTAAGCAACTGAGTTCATTGGGTAACTTAGCTAGTACTACTATATTCATAGTACCACATGCTTAGTTTGATCCAGTGGTGGTTAATTAGCATATCTAGCCGTGTTCATTAACTAGCTCAATTAGCTAGCTAGTACTACCACTAAAACGCTTGAGGGCCTAGAGCAGAGAGCTAGGCAAGTGCATGCCCCAACTTGACCACTTGGACACAATTAACTATAGCAACTACCTAGCTAATCAGGTTAGATCTTGGATGCTGTTTAAGATTAATTCCAAGTTTCGAGCTTCACGGTGTTGATTAGTTGTAAGACCCTAGATCGACCAACACTATTAGGGCGAAACGGCGCACGGCCAGTCAATAGATCGATTGAGAAAGTCTTTCACCTTTCTTCGATGAATTTGTCTAAATTGAGAACGTATGCTATCGGGGGGGGGGGGGGGGGGGGAAAAAA
>NW_024116456.1:0-8118 GCF_003073215.2 Triticum urartu
CCCGCCTCGGCGCTGGGCCCTGGCAGCGGACGCGAGCCTCCCGGTGTCGCCCCTGCGCAACGCCGCGCGGGACTCGGTGACGGCGTGCCTGAGTGACAGGAGGCACTCCTGGAAGCCCTGGTGCGCGTCGGCGAGGAGGAGGAATGCGTCGAGGAGGCAGTCGGCGGCGTTGCTGGCAGGGCACCGAAGCGCGGCCCCGGACTCCGGGAGGAGGAGGAGGTCGGCGAGGGAGGAGTGGAGCGCCTGGATGGCGGCGAGGCCGGACGGGAGAGAGGAGGAAGGGCCCTGCTGGGTCCAGGAACGGAGGGCGGCGATGTGGGCGTGGAGGTTGGCGAGGAGCGGGTGGGAGGAGGTGGCGCCGGGGAGGCTGACGGAGCGGACGTGGCGGGGCTTGGAGAAGGACCTCGCCGGCGCGAGAGGGGAAGAGATGGACCGACCGAAGTTGAGAGCCATTCTAGCTCTTGCTGTTGCTTCTTCTTGAGCTTCTTGTTGTTGCTGCTGCTAGACGTACGTGTGAGATGAGATGAGATGTGGTGTGATGGAGGAGACGATCGATGTTGTATATATGCAGAGGGTAGGAGGCATCAGGCAGCCAAGCATGGCAGCTTGGAAAGCGGTGGTTACACGTGTGGGTGCGCGGCAGAAGCACGAGGAGGAGGAGGCTCGCCGCGTTAGTCAAAACTCAAGGCAACGGCGGCGATGGATGGTATGTTGTGTGCCTTAGCTCGCTGTCATGTTGGGGAGCGATGCACGCACGCACGCCCGGTCAAGATGCATCACTGCTGGCGCCTCCACCGACGGACATATGATTGGAGTAGCCAACACATTAAGGGCCAGCCATCCAATTTTTAAATCATTTAAACATCTGAGTAGCTCTCGGCAAAAAAGACAAATTCGGGTTCTATAAAAATGTTTACTGTTCATGCACTGTTCTGACCTGATTTGTCTTTTTTGCCAAGAGCTTTTCAGATGTCCAAATGATTTGAAAATTGGAGCGGATCTCACGCACTAAATTTTCTATCATGCAATATGTTTTTTAGATTTTTTTAAAGTTTTTGTAATTTTTTTCTGACCGGATGCAGATGAGCCTAGGCACCGAAACACTCTCATAATACTTCATGAAGGGAGTACTAGATTTTCTTTCAACTACTTAAAAATAAATAGTGTCTCTTTTTCTGCCGGACAGAACTCTGTCAACCGTTTTTTCCTCTCCCACCTTGTCCTCCATCTAGTTTTTCGTCCAGCTGGTTTTTTCCATCATGTCATATTTGACTGCACCTTCTAAACACATCGCTCAATCAAAATAATTTACTTACCTTTTGCAGCATTACATAAACTCCATCTTAATTAACTTGCTTTTTTTTTCTAATAATGCGGGATTACATCATTTGATTGCACATCACATTTCACCGCACCATCACATACGCCGCTCATTCATATTAATTTACTTGTCATGCATGACCCATGCTACCAAATTATTGAAATAAAAAATATTTGACAGCCATGGCGACGCACAGACACGTTCCTAGTACAATGTAAAATTTCTCTAAAACAACTAAAAACTACTCTAAAACCTACTCCTCCCCATCTGAGGTGAGGTCGATGACACCCGCAACGGAGCCGCCGGCCTCGTCGTCATTGGCTGCTGGCGCATCCCCACATGAACCGCCGTTGTGTGTCTTTTTGGCATCGTCATCGTGCTGATCCTTCTCGTCCTTGTCCTTGTTCTCGAGCTTCTTGAAGAATCAAGTGCGCCATGTGTCGTTGATGCGGAGCTGACGGCGCTCGATCACTGTCCACCGTGCGGGCGCTCCATAGATGGATAGACCACCCGATTCACGTCGACGAGTTCAAGGTCCGCGAGGAGCAATGCATTGGTAGCGACGTCCGCTTGCTCCGCCTCCAATTGAGCCATGGCCGCGCGGTGCTCGTCCAGTAGCGCAAGGCAGACTTGCTCCTCTGACTCGGGCATGGAGATTTGGCCGTTTGGCCCGCTGGCCATGGCATGATGGACTATCACCTCCTCCTCCTGGACCACCGCCAACGCCATAGGGTCGCCTCCTCCTCCTCCATCTACTCCTCTTTCTAGCTCGGGTCCAAAGGGCTCAGAGGTTAGTCCACCACAATGCAGGCCTCGCAACTGGCATCCGTGGCGTGGACCTCTGCCGTGATTTTAGCGTGGCGCTCTGGCATCAACATCTTATACCATATGATCTTGGAGCGGACCATGGCGACGGCGATTGTCAAGAATTTGGATGTGGATGGGTGGCGATGGCCTTGATGACGTAGACAAATGGAAATGAGGAAAATGTGATGCAAGCAAGGATTGGGGGGGGGGGGGGCCCCCGGTCGGCCTTTAATAGCCAGGTAGGCTCCTCGGTTGGCTCGCCGGCTGCCCGGCCATGAACACGGTAGGCGGAGTACCAAAGCTTCAATGTGGGAAGTAGCCGGTGAGACAGGATGCAACGAGGGTTCTAGAGCTAGCCTATTTTGGGTGGGATCGTGTCGTCGGAGACCAAAATGGTGGATGCCCGAACTTCCCAAAATCGCCCCTCGATTTGCGACCGGCCAAATAAGAATTTTCAGACGTCCAGACCGGTCGAGCCTAAATTAAAGGGTCGTGTTGGAGCCCTAAAACCGTCTGGTACAGACATACAGGCATATAGGCTAACTCACTGCGCATTATGCAGTACACACAGCAGAGCACGGACGGACCACAACGATCTACTGTTGGATGGACGGCTGACCAGGTGATCGTCAACTATGTGCCAATCGTGCTGTGGCGCGTTTCGCCTTCTAGATCGATCCGCCAGGACAGCAAGGATTGCACATGCGGGCACCATTATCTTGGTGTAGTAGCTACTACTAACCGGACACGCGGCTGGTAAGACCACTGAGATGGATGGATGATTGGATGACACCTCGCAACAGTCGGATCCGGGCGTGCGTTTGATTTTGTCCCTTTCTGAGTTGCAAGTTGGGAGACATGAGATATTCCATACGCCGTCGTCGTTTACATTGCCTGCAGCAGCCTTCAGCTCTTTTATACACGCAGGGCGTGCGCATGGTAGCTAGAGAAGCTGCAAGATTCGACATGAACATCATGGATAGCTTCTTCCATGGTCTATCCACATGATTGTATTGATTGGCTTGAAGCTGCCGATCATAATGCATGCTGCACACGAATGGGTTGTCGTCGTCTTCCAATATAATTCTTATCCAAGTACGTACCTGCCGTCTGGTAGCAGCTACCTAAGCCTCATCAGCTGGTTTGTGCACGCATGCGCCAACTTTTGTTTAATGTTTAATTATAACAACTATTTCGATCACACTGATTTTAATTAGCTACGTACAACTGCTTCCGAGAGGTTACCCGTGCAGCTGAATGATTGATTAATCGAAGGAAATGCGCGGGTATTGGCCAATATAGCCGCATGCTTTGCTTCCTAGTGATTGTGAACTAGTCGTGCTTGTTTGGTAAGCACTTACCATGGTTCGGTGATCATTTTTTTTGGATCACCCATGGCAGAGATCCCCACCCATACATACATAGGAAAATTTTGGTCCCTGCCACAAATAATTTCATATATTCAATGATTTTTACTTAAACTGCACGGGTTTGGTATGTGCCATCACAGTTTGCGAACAAATTTGTTAGACGCCCCTGCAATTGGAATCCATTACTTTTGTTATAGTTGTATCGAATATTGTGTACAAGGTAGGTTACATTTGGACTCTGAGTGGTATTGTGTTTAGATAGGATATGGAGTCGTGTCCTACGAGGACACGTGTATCCTAGGCCTCTCATATATAGCGGGGGTAGACACATGATGTAACCTATGTCAACATAATAGCACCGGAACGCAGGGGAAGCCGGCGGCATGTGCCGGTGTCCAGGGCGACCGGTTGCGGTATTGTAGCGGTATCATGGGGAGGAGCGCCCATAGTCAGGCCCCCGGGTATGTAGCCATATCGGTGAACCTCGTTAACAAATCTCGGTGTCATGCGGCAGTGGTCGACGGCGGAGGTGGCTTGCAGGTGCACACGAGGTGTTTGTATAAATGCCAAAGAGAGGAAGATAGAAGGAAGAAGAGGGTTGACGTATGGGCCCCATTTATAATAACGGTCAAAGTTAAACGATCAACCTAACTTGTGGGCCCATCCTATCAGAAAGGCGTTTAGAAGAGGCGAATCGGGCACTTTCCCGACATGGTAGTTTTTAGTCACAGATTGGCAAAGAAGTGGTAGTTTTCGGCACAAATTTATAAAGTGGTAGTTTCTGAGCACGTTTTCATGAAATGTGGTAGTTTTTGGTTAAATACTCTGATTCGATGACACCCCTGCAACAATCGGATCCGGGCGTGCATTTGGTTTTGTCCCTCTTTGAGTTGCAAGTTGGGAGACATGAGAGATTCCATATATGGACAAATTTACCAATGTGGCCGACTTAGAGCGGAATGCCTCTTCAGCGCCAAACATGCCAGGTTGCGCAACAGCGCACAAGGCGTAGCCTGCATGGGCCCGGCCCAGTAAATTGGTCGCTCAGTTCCCGTCGTGCTCGATCGCTGCCACTCGATTGGTGTTTAACCAACCATTTTTTCACTAAATTTACAAACTTGGTAAATCATAAAATGTTCACATATTGATAATGTTTTATAAATACTCATGAATTCTTTAAAAATAGCTCTTGAATTTGAAAAAATCATTGAATTTTGAAAAAACTTCTTGAATTTCTAAAAAGTTCCTGAACTCGATCTTTTTCATGGATTTGAACATGTTCAAGAATTTAGAAAATGTTCACAAATTTCAATTTTTTTCAAAATTTTGAGAACACGAATTTAAAAAAGTGTTCATGAATTTAAAAAAGTTCACAGTTTTGAATTTTTTTGCTATTTAAATAATAAATAAAAGCCGGTTTACCATCAGATTAAAAGCAGGAAAAGAAAAACAAAACGGGGAGGAGGAAGATTCTAGAATGTTCCCAAAATTGGAAATATCCACCCAGTCTCTTCCGTTGCATGGTTCCGGTCGGAAGCACCGATCCGTTGTGTGCGCGGGTTACGAGTAAGGAACCGTTTGGCCCATTTTCGTAAATAGGAAATGCCAACCAAGAGTACAAACCTTCAAAGGAATGATGAGTAATGTTGATGACATTCGTTACGTCGGCCCACATCGTTACATCTCTGGTTCCGAGGATGACTCCGCATGGACTTGTTGGCACCATTTGATTGGTTAACCAACGGTGCATCCATTGTTTCGTAAGTACAGAAAACAACATATGATCCAAGTCAGGGCATCTGGGAGTCTTTGGTGAAGACGACGTAGGAGCTGCTTGCATCGCTGGCGGGCGCTATGCCAGGTATGGATGTCGCGGCACTGTCGGTAACTGCTCCATCGGATAACGATGATGTTTAGTATTTTCTCCCCGTCTTAAAATAAGTGTCACTGATTTAGTACAAAGTATCGAGGGAGTATAATGTTGTGGACGAGAGAATTTCTCCAGTTACAAATCCCTCAAGGATTGGTACACTTGCATGCCCAGCGATTGACCTAGGGAAGAGGAAGCTTACAAGCTATGGACATGCATTTTGTTTGTCTGACCCACACTCGAATAGCCTGTCTCCTGTAGATGAGATCATGGCTAGATCATACAAGCTTCCGGCCTCACAATGTCCATGGCGATGAGACATGACAGGTCCCCAAGCTAGCCATACATACGTGCAATAATGTGTGCAAATCTCATGGCTGTGACAACCCGACCGATCCATCGATACATTCATAGTACAAGCTTAGCTGCATCTAGTTGTCATTGATTAATACAGAGCAACTTGGATTCATTAGCTGCCTTAGATAGTACACCTACATTCATAGTGTAAAATTGAGGCGTGGAAGCGTATGCATCTGGTGCAGGGATGCATGCGTGTTTATATAGCACATAGGATACATCATCGGCAGGTTGTTGTAGTCTTGACCCATCCTTCAAGCTATACAAGAGATAAGATCAGATCTAACTAACAACCCGCCTGGTTTACATTATACTCACGCATACAACACACATACAATATTGTGACACACATGTCACATCTATACAAAACAAGCCTATGATTTAACATCCTCCCTCAATCTCAACACATCAAGGTTTAGATTGTTCCTGAAGGCTTGAAGTTGTCGAACTTGTAGAGGTTTGGTAAAACCATCCACCACTTGATCTCCAGTTGGGATGAACTTTATCTCCAATTTCTTTTGTGCAACTCTTTCTCGGACAAAATGAAAATCAATCTCTATGTGTTTTGTTCTTGCATGAAACACAGGATTCGCGGAAAGATATGTTGCTCCAAGATTATCACACCATAAGCGTGACACATGTGATCTAGAGACACCCAACTCATCAAGAAGTGTTTCCACCCACATTACCTCTGCGGTAGCATTTGCTAATGATTTATATTCTGCCTCAGTGCTGGATCTTGAGACAGTTGCTTGTTTCTTTGCTTGCCATGACACAAGGTTTGAGCCAAGAAACACTGCAAAGCCTCCTGTGGATTTTCTATCATCTGGACAACCTGCCCAATCTGCATCAGAGAAAGCACTTACTGTAGTTGATGGAGACTTACATATACTTAACCCAACTCCAGTGCTTCCTCGAATGTATCTCAATATTCTTTTCACAGCTGTCCAATGCAAAGAGGTTGGCGCATGCAAGAACTGACAAACCTTATTAACTGAAAAGGATATGTCAGGTCTTGTTAATGTAAGATACTGAAGCGCGCCGACTATACTTCGATACTTTGTTCCCTCTTCTTGACTCAGTAATTTTCCCTCATTCAGGGACAATTTTTCTGTGGTTGACATAGGTGTACTAGAAGGCTTACAATCCTTCATTTCTACACGACTTAAAATATCAGAAGCATATTTCTCTTGAGTGAGCAGAATGACATCTTGCATCTTCTTCACTTAAATGCCTAAGAAATAGTGTAGATCTCCAAAATCTTTTAAGGCAAATTCACTTCTTAAGTTTCTTAACAAGGCTAACGTGGCATCTTGTGAGGAGCTTGCTACAATTATGTCATCAACATAAATCAGCATATATATGATCACCTTTCCCTTTTTGAAGAAGAACAGTGAAGTATCTCCCTTTGATGGACAGAACCCAAGCAGCTGCAACCTAAGGCTTAGTCTTGAATACCATGCCCTAGGTGCCTGTTTCAAGCCATACAAGGCTTTATCCAACCTGCACAAATAGTTAGGTTTGGACCTATCTTCAAAGCCTGGTGGTTGCCACATGTAAACTTCTTCCTCGAGAACGCCATGTAGAAACGCATTCTGAACATCCAATTGGCGAAGATTCCATCCCCTGGAAACAGCAATAGACAGGACAAGTCTGATAGTAGCAGCCTTCACTACAGGACTGAAGGTGTCCTCATAATCGATACCGTAGCATTGTTTGAAACCCTTAGCTACTAACCTAGCTTTATACCTATCTATTGTTCCATCAGCCTTCTTTTTAATTTTATATACCCACTTACAATCTATAATATTCCTCCCTGGCTTTGGTGGAACTAAATGCCAAGTTTGGTTTCTCATTAAAGAATCATACTCTATACTCATAGCATTTTTCCAATTTTTATCATGCAATGCTTCTATCACAGTTTGTGGCTCACCAGAGGAAGCAAAGTTTGCAAACCTAAAGTTTTTGTCATACCTGACCGTGCCATCCTTGGGCACTAAAGGTTTGGTAATACCTCTCTGTGAACGGGTAACACGCGTAGATATTGGTGCAGCCACAACAGATCCAGGAGCAGCCGCAGAGGATCCCGCTCCTCGTATCGGCGCAGGCGAATCAGCCTCGGCCGCCGTTGTTGAGGAACGTAGTAATTTCAAAAAAATTCCTACGCACACGCAAGATCATGGTGATGCATAGCAACGAGAGGGGAGAGTGCGATCTACGTCCCCTTGTAGACCGACAGCGGAAGCGTTAGCACAACGCGGTTGATGTAGTCGTACGTCTTCACGGCCCGACCGATCAAGCACCGAAACTATGGCAACCTCCGAGTTCTAGCACACGTTCAGCTCGATGACGATCCCCGGACTCCGATCCAGCAAAGTGTCAGGGAAGAGTTC
>NW_024116457.1:0-5957 GCF_003073215.2 Triticum urartu
CCGGGAGGAGGGCGCTGTCGTCGTCCTTCTCGTACTGGCGCCGGTCGCAGCACTCGTCGTCCCGCGTCATGCCGCACGGCGGCGGCGCGGCGTCCGCGCGCGTGTCCTTCTCCTTCCCGTCGTCGCCCGTGTCCGTGTCCTCCTGCATGAGCACGCCCAAGATATCGCACGGGTGCGATCAGGAGTAGGCGGCACGCACGCACGAACTCAACGATCCGTTGAGACTCCGTTCCGTTCTGTATCGTACATCGATCTTGTACGCCGGTGTACTACCGTGTTGTACGTACGTAAACTGCTGATCTCTGGATAGTTTCATACGCTGGTGTGCGTCATGATCGTGCGTGAGCTTAAATTTGATTGATCATTTTGGAACTTGCGTCATTATTTCGTGCTACTGTTCTCTGTCTACGGCTCACGAGAAACGGTCAGGCCGTAGTTGGCGTCAGGACTAATCATCGTGGGGAGGTGTTAAGATATTTGGAGCACGTACACTTCATTCTTTTATTTATAATACCAGTATAAGTATATTTTCATGACCTTGGACGCACGTACAAAGGTGGAATCGAATCCATGGACGTGATCTAGCACGACGACCAGCATTATTGCGGGTCTTGACGAAGCTGAGCTGCATAACCTACGCAGATGTAGTCGCTGGCTCGTCGCGCTAAGAAACTCCATTCTTCTTTGTAAACAAGGACAGGAGAGAGATATTCCGTTGCTAAAGAAAATTTCACCGGAGAATTGCGGTCAGACAGTTGCTCTCCAGATTGATCGGCGACCACGTCGTGTATGGCAGCTACCATCGGTACTTGTCCTGGTTGGAAAAAGATTCATTCACAGAGGACAATACAGCTCTTCCTTCATCCAGGAAGAGGAGCAAAGAGAAGAACTGTTTCGCTGGCAACTATAGTGGCCTGACCCATTGCTGAAATTTTGTACATAAACAATCAATGACAAGCTTGTTATATAATTCTCACAGCTACAGATAATATCAGGGCCCAATCCAAGGCACCTGCAAGACAACTCTAACGCATGGAAGACTACAAATGTCCACAACATTGTTAACCTGGCTACCTATCAAAATGTCCGGCATATTGCTTATGAAGAAAATTCTTGCCACTCATTATACGCCTTGCCTCTTGTATATTACTAATAGTGTTACAAAGAAAATGACTAGGGAGTTTTACAACTGGGCAGAACATGACTAGCCATATCAGCAAGGTTGGGAGTTGGGACAAGATTCAACTCTCTCCCAATCTCCTTTGTAATTGTATTTAAGTTTTGAATTCAAACAACAAATAAGAGGAGGCCGCAAAAGACCACACACTAACATCAAATGACATATCCTGCACAGGAACATTGCTCCCAGACGTTATCAAGAAATCTGCAGTATGAATTTAAGGTGGCATCAGAGCATGTTATATAAATTGATTAAATCATGTTGGAACTGTATTTCAGACAGGGTAACCAAGCTGGATATGAAAATGTACTGCGACATACTTGCTGATACACTCTTGAGTTTGCATTTCCGAGTGATTATTCTGGTATAGCAAAACATATGCTACGCTATCAATATAACAGATTTTTTTTCTAGAAATTGATCCCAGAACGTTGAATTTGTTGAAGTGTTCAACAGAATTTACCGCTTAAACTTATCTTGATTAGCAAATGTATTGTATTAAGATTTCTGAGTACAGTACAGGATTATAGGCTGACCAGTAATTCGATTGCAAAATAGCATGCATATTCAGTTAGCCTTTTAGTGAAACACATACGTGAACTTCCCAAGGAGCTTAGGCACTAGTTTTTTTGCTCAATGCAACTCCCTGAAGGTTCTGCATTCTTTACAATCCATGGATGCTTCAAAATATCGTCAAGAGAAATCCTTTTGCTTGAATCCTTCACTAACAGCTGCATACAAAATTCATACTCTCAACTTCATCTCCATAGGATATAAGAACCCATTACCCCCCCCCCCCCCCCCCCAAAAAAAAAAGAGATACCAATATTTCAAATGTTACCTTGCAAATTAGATCCTTGGCATCTGCAGATATGTCATGAGTTTTAGGGAACAGCAAGTCCACTTTGACTATCCTGCTCAAAATTAATGTTCCAGAGAATGTGTATCAAAGGAAGACCAGGCAAAACACACACACTGTAGCTACAGAAACATTGTAGCTCTTACCTCATCAGGGTATCTTGCTGTTCTGCAGCTTCAAAGGGTGGCGAGCCATACAAAAACTCGTAGCACAGGATTCCTAAAGTCCAGTTGTCAACAGCGTAATCGTGAGCCTTTTTCTCTACCATCTCTGGTGCCAGGTAATCTATTGTGCCACAGAGTGTGTGACGTTTAGCATTTGATCGAACCGCCCATCCAAAGTCTGCAATTTTAAGTCGGCCCTGCAAAATGGAAATTAAGTAACTTTTATAAATAGATTAAAAAAACTCAGCATCTTATGGACAGAGAAAGAGTTAAAAGTGTCAACAGCAATCAGCTCTCACATACCAATGTGGACAGCACAACAAATGATGGTCTTTACTATAGTTTCTTACTCATATGGATGTGGACAGCACAACTAATAAGGTGTCTGACAGTATTTGATAGTCTCTATTGCGACATAAGTAGCTCCTCAGTAATCTCGAGGAAGGTATACAGGACATGCATCTACAAAGTAACCAGGTGTTTACAATCATATATACTACGCAAGTGCAAATCAGCATAATCATGTACGACCAGCAGTATTTACCTGCAAAACGTGTACTATTAGTCAAAGAAAAGAAATGGGGCGCCCATGTACATTGGTGGACAGCGCATTCGAGTTTTAAAACTTTGGGATGTCAAATATTACACTGCACTCTTTCACTTACAAATAATTATAGAGTAAGATACCACGTATCTGCTATTTCGTCTCTGTTATACAGCTAACTGAAAAATACAAGCTATGTCTGCCATAACCTCAAATTTCTCTTCAATTGGATTAATCACCAATAGTCATAAGTTGCAAACACACGAGATGTATAGTGCTTTCACAAATGTATAGCTCCTGAAATTCTCCACATATATCTTCATAAACTTTCAGCCTAAAAGGATATCTTGATAGTTTATGCTTGCAGTAAGGCCAAGGCAAATGGGATCTATTGTCTCTTTTATCTGATCTCACAAGTAATTTTCACATATCGTCCATATCTATAAGTAAAAAAACTAATCACAATGCACAAACATGCATTCCCACTCTTCCAAGAAACATACATGCATTTCATTAGAGCACAAAATGGTACTAAAATTACTGCAGCAATGCATGGGTCCAATTATTGTTTAATCCATCTGTTGGTAGGCATAATTTACTTTCCACAAAAAAAAGGTAGGCTAATTTACAGCAATGATGTAGTTGAATTCCATGTTGTTGATAAACATGGATGGCCAAGAAATAAACAGTACATTTATCACTGGCATATCAAAATATTGCCCTATTTAATTTCTCAAAATAAGCACTCTGATACGATAACACATTGGGTGCAGCAGCTGCATGCAGAAGAACCAACCTCGATATCAAGGAGCAAATTTTCCGGCTTGATGTCCCTGTGAATTACCTGCTTCTTGTGACAGTACGCCAGTGCACCAGCAAGGCTTGCTACATACTAAAGCAAAAGAAAATGAATTGGATTAACAGAAAATCCAGCACAACAATGGTAAGTCAGAAGAAAAGCAACATAGGTCCATCATGTTTGACAGCCTCATGTGCAGTATATCACAAACAGAGTACATGTCATACTAAGCAGACTGTTTGTTTGACTCATTACTGTTCAGAATATAGAAATACGATTTACTGTGTTTGGATCTTCGGGTTGGATGGTTTAGATCTCAGACTGGGTTAGAAGTGTCACTCTTGAGATGGGCTTTGTGTACAGAAAATGACAGATTTTCTCCACTCCATCGTTTATGAAAGAGGGTGGGTGAGGCTTTTGCCTTGTGTTTCTAAAGATGATCTGGAGTTCTTAAGAAGTTCTTCATCTTGCAGTGATGTACAGAGATCCATCATACCGAAATAAAATGAATAACTCATGCCAAAATCCTTAACGATCAGACAGTTTACTAATTTCAACAAGGCATGACTAAACACATAGTATTGTTTTAGAACACCTACTAACAAATATGCTAAGGTAGAGACACTACCCTTTTCATTGATCTTCTCACATGACCTCAATCAAAGTAAATACTTCACCAATGAAATGCTAGACAAAGTCCTCTATCGATTTTATAGGCATTTCTGTGGGGCGGTCAGAGCTCAAAACGTTCAAGCTTCATCGCAGATTGCGAATAACAACTGGGTTGATCGAATCAATAAACGCCGCGCGGCTGGGAGAAAGTAAGACGGCAGGAAAGGGATGGGGAGGGCTCACGGTGGCGGCAGTCCGCTCCGAGAAGTGGCCGACGCTGCGGAGGAGCTTGTAGAGCTCTCCGCGGGCGGCATACTCGAGGACGAGGACGACTCGCTCGGCGTCGTGGAACCAGGCGAAGAGTCGGAGCACGTTGGGGTGGTCAAGGCCATGCTGGATCTCGATCTCCCGCCGCAGGTGCGCGTGGAACCGGTACTTCTGCAGCTTCGCTTTGTATGTCACCTTGAGCGCCACCACGTAGCCGCTCTGGATCGCCGAAGTTTTCCGCCATGTTAGCTCCATCAGAGTTGAAGTATTCTGGGGAAATCCAAGTTTGAAGGTTCGGGGGCTAGGGTTTCAAGGGTCTACCTGCTTCTCGCGGCCGAGATAGACCTTGCCGAACTTGCCCTCGCCGATGAACTTGCCGATCTCGAAGTCGGAGAGCCTCCACTCCGGCCGCTCCATTAGAGGGGCGAGGACGACGGAGGCGCTGCTGGTTGGTGGAGAGACGTTAAATGCAACGATAGGGATACGTAAATTCACCATTTCAGAAAATCGCCCATACGGGGATACATTCTACTTTATTCAGTTCGCAAAAGAAATGTATAAAAGCTAGGAACGGCAGATTACCTCCTTGTTTTCTCTCCAAGCCTCTCCAATTGACAATGTTGATGCCCTGTTCAAACTCCAAGTTCCAAAGGTATAGAATTAGACTTTTAGTAAGTGTAAAATGAATATGGAGCAGCAAATCAAATAATTAGTTAGCTGGACATCTATCATGGCATAATACGAAAGGTGGAACCTGAAGATCAATCAGCTAACATGCAAAAGGGGAAACAATAACTTTAGGTCTAACTGTTAAAATCAACAACACAGTGTAACAGTACCACTGTATTCCCAATCCTAAACAAGATTTGCGACATCTATCATGCCAACAATACCACCAGTACTAATGTGTTAACCAATTTCGGCCAGTATAACCAAGACAAGGCTCCTGCTCTCTCAAAATTGCATCTTACTGCTAAGCTTTGGTTTCAGGTTAAGACGGTGCAGATAAAACAACTTAAGCTTTCCATTGCATATATCGCCAGTCATTGCACGTTCCACCGCTAACATGTTCAAACAACAACATTTTCTCATCTGAAAAAATAAATCAAACTACAATCTGTAAACATTTGCCCCTACAAGCATTATCACAAACACCTGTGAGGCAAAATCCTTCCACATATAAACCTGAGCATGCACTGGAAAAATCATGCAGCAAGTATCCAATATCCAATCTACAGCAAGTATTCATCCGATACAATATCCAATCTACAGAAAGTATTCATCCGATACAATATCCAATCTACAGCAAGTTTTCATCCGATACAAAAAATCAGGAAAAAAAATTGAACAGACAGAGGATGCAAGAGGAAGGAGGGAGGGGGGCGACGGAAGAGGGAGGAAGAAGGAGTGCTGTCTACCTGCCTATGGACTGGTCGCCGGCGTAGCTCCGGGAGGAGGCGTTGCTGGGCGGGAGGCGCTGTTGGTGGGAGCGGCTGCTCGACGGAGGGAGGCGCTGCCGGGCTCCTGTGCCG
>NW_024116458.1:0-23292 GCF_003073215.2 Triticum urartu
GCAGGAGCATGACGGGGCCGTGCGCCTCGGCCAGGGACCGGAGCTTCCGGTGCGGCAGGGAACCGAGAAGAGGGAGGTGGCCAAGGACGGGAATGCCCCATGGCGACGGAGGCAGGCGCGCGCCGCCATTGCTGCGGGATGGACCAGGCTTCTCGGTGAGGAAGAGGAGGAAAGAGACGAAGATCGGCACGAGCAGGGTGAGGAGGAGCAGGGGTGAATGCAACAATGCAAAAGGCGACGAGGCGTCCATGTATATGTCGCACTGCGACGCGGGTACAGTGCACTCTGCTCATGTTTATATTAGTTGATGTGCGTGTCTTTCTTTCTTCCCTTGCCACGTCTTGTGTGTGTTCTTTCGCATCTTTTCAACTTAGGTGATGTGCATGTGTTCTAATTGGATGTGCAATCACAGTAGGGTTCATTCTTCGGTGGCCGTCCATTTGTGCGTGTCCACTGAGTTCACTCTAACCTTATCGCTTCAGACGATCCATCCCTTTCATAATTTCTATCCAAAATACAGAAAATGAAGAAAGAAGTCCACATCACCCCCTGTGGTTTCAGAAACCGGCTAACCCACCCCCCAGCTCTGAAACCAGTTAACTAATCCCCTGAGATATCTAATACCAGCCAAGGCACCCCCTAATCCCAATTAAAGTGGTATCTGCCGATGGTTTTGCTTGCGTGGCTGTAAAGGATGGCCACGTCGGTTTGGTAGGGTGGGTCTGAGACTTAACTGCTCCTCCGGTTTGTTTGGGCATCGTCTCCCTTATTTCCTTTCGCCGAGACGGCGGCGGGGCAAGACGGGATGATCGCCGCTTGAAGGTAGCAGCGCGACGACTCCAGGAGTACAGGTTAGGCGCTCATCTCTTTCATGCCCAGCACACACGTACTTCTCTGTGTTGACTACGCATTGAAACTTGCACACCTGCAAGGTTGCAACGACCCTTTCTAAATTTAGATGTCAGACGCCAACTATATAGTCCTCGATCAGTCCAGTGATTAGTACTAACGCACCATAGTTTCACCCGAGTAGTGTTTGCTGAGTTAATGTATGTACACCAAGATTATCTCTATGCACTTGAACAGTCTAGGTTCTGAAGATTTTAAAGGACTTTTTTCAAATTCAGAAAATACGATTTGGGTCCCTTCAGACCACTGCCATTTTACTAGTTTTGTTATTTTTTTCCATGAATAATCTCGACTGACGTTTTAGTATTTTCTCAATGGTACTTGTGTGATCACAATTAAACAACTAGTCGGCCGTCGAGCTACAGTACACATTGAAATAGCTACTCTGCAATCAGTAGTTTTCTTTCAGAAACCTGCTGGACTTAACAGTCCATAACCCAGGTTGATGCCTGTCTGCATGTACTCTAGAAATAATCAACTTTTGCAAAATGCTCTATGTATTCCAGGATGCATGCATACCTTTAGCATGAGCATGACAGGGGCATCATAAATTTTGAAATACACTAAACTCATATAAACTCTGGTACGTATGTTTTAGAAATTTGTAAGTATTCAGAAGCAATAATAATTTGTGTTGCTATACTCATTTTAACAGGATGGTTTTATGCTTGACTGTACATTAAGTTAGAGGTTTGACTATTGAAACAGTTTATATCCGGAGGGCTTATGTATGTGCGATTTGTCACCGGTTTGATCGGTACGGTGTGCCACACAGCATCATCACCGACAACGGCACGAATTTCGCCAAGGGAACATTGGCATGTTTCTGCGTGACGCAGGGCATCCGGTTGGACTTAGCGTCCGTTGCCCACCTGCAGTCAAACGGCCAAGTCGAGGCATAGGGATTCGATCTTATATATGTGCAGAGCGCTTATATATGTGTTGTATTTTGTTGTTATTTCGCAGATATGAAACCACTCGGTTACCTATCTGTTCGGCAGGCAGAACAAGGAGAGGGACAACGAGAGGAACAATGTTCAGAAGAGAAGAGAAATTCAGAGGAATGTAGAGGAGATGCAGAGGAGATGCATGAGGTAGCTGAAGATGCACATGTATTCCATCGACCCCAGAAGTTGCCAGTTTCTAGGAAGGTTGTGAAGGGAAGTGGCTCCATAGCAGGAAAATCAAAGGTGGCTGAAGGAAAAAGAAACAAAGGGGGTGAAGATGAATCCACAAGCAGTGATAGTGATTATGAGGTTGATTTAGAAGAAGAAGAAAATAGTTCTGCCGATGACGAAGAAGCAATTGAATTCAAAAAATATGCAAGGGAACTCAAGAACAAGGTCAGGGACAAAATGCTTGGAGAAGAGGATGAGAAAGTAGTTGATGTGCCAGAGGATTTCCTTGTCCCAGAGGATTGCAAGCTTGATGATGGTGATGGTGATGTGACACCCTATTTTGACAGCGCAGACGATTTATCTTATGATGAAGCAAGTGACAGGGATGACATGCCTAAGGGGAAGAAGACAGAGCACAAAGTTTATGATAGCACTTCTGAAATTCCTTTATTCTCTGTTGGTATGGCCTTCCATGACAGTAGGGTGTTCAAGAATGCATTGGTCAAGTATGGACTGAAAACATATCACCACTTGTTATTTCCAAAAGATGAGAAAAGGAGAGTAAGTGCAAAATGCAGTTGGCCTGGCTGTCCTTGGAGTATTTATGGGTCCATTACTAGTAGGTCTGATTGGTTTCTAGTATGGAGGTACAATAATGAGCACACTTGCATTCCAAGAAGGGACAACAAGCTGGTCACATGTGGTGTCATTGCAAAGAAGTATTTTAGGCAAATTAGGGACAATCCATCATGGAAGGCAGAGCACATTCAACAAGCTGTTCTTCAGGATCTAGTAGCTGATGTGTCCATCTCCAAATGCAAACGAGCAAAGAAACTTGTTATGGAGAAGATAATTGATCTATCTGATGGTGAGTATGCTCGGGTTTATGATTATCAGCTTGAGTTGCTTAGAAGCAACCCCGGTAGCACTATCGCAGTGACATTAAATCCAGAAATTCTTAATAGTAATGTGTTTGAAAGAATGTATATGTGTTTAGATGGTTGCAAGAAAGGATTTCTTGCAGGATGTAGAAGAGTGGTGGGGCTAGATGGATGTTTTTTGAAGGGCGCATTCAAGGGGCAGTTGCTTTGTGCAATTGGCAGAGATGCAAATAACCAGATGTATCCAATAGCTTGGGCAATAGTAGAGGTTGAGAGCTATGAGTCCTGGTACTGGTTCATTGCGTTTCTTCAAAAAGATCTCCAGATAAACAACAATGGTGAAGGATGGGTTCTCATCTCTGATCAACAGAAAGTGAGCTAAATTTTGTTACTCATATTTTTGTTATTACATATATGATACATAATTAATTATCTTACTCTCCTATTGTCCTTATGGATGTGAGATTATTTGCTTATGTCAGTTTTTTCTTCCCTTATGTAGGGTCTCATCAGGGCAGTCAATGAGCTTGTGCCTCAAGCAGAGCATAGGATGTGTGCAAGACACATTTATGCTAACTGGAGAAAAGAACACAGGGACAAGGTCTTTCAGAAAATGTTCTGGGCATGTGCGAAGTCATCAGATAGAAGCCAATTCAATTACAACAGGGCTAAGCTTGCACAAAACACAGTAGAAGGAGCGAGAGACATGATGAAAACCGCGTCGGAGCATTGGTGTAGGGCCTACTTTAGGATTGGCTCTTTCTGTGACTCAGTTGAGAACAACATGTGTGAGTCATTTAATAATGCCATCATGAGATCAAGGTTCTACTCTGTAATAACGGCAATGGAAATCATTAGAAAGAAGGTGATTGTGAGGATCCAACAAAACAGAGCAAAGTCTCAGAAGTGGCATGGAACCATTTGCCCAGTCAGGTTCATTGGGTTTCTTCAAAAAGATCTCTAGATAAACAACAATGGTGAAGGATGGGTTCTCATCTCTGATCAACAGAAAGTGAGCTAAATTTTGTTACTCATATTTTTGTTATTACATATATGATACATAATTAATTATCTTACTCTCCTATTGTCCTTATGGATGTGAGATTATTTGCTTATGTCAGTTTTTTCTTCCCTTATGTAGGGTCTCATCAGGGCAGTCAATGAGCTTGTGCCTCAAGCAGAGCATAGGATGTGTGCAAGACACATTTATGCTAACTGGAGAAAAGAACACAGGGACAAGGTCTTTCAGAAAATGTTCTGGGCATGTGCGAAGTCATCAGATAGAAGCCAATTCAATTACAACAGGGCTAAGCTTGCACAAAACACAGTAGAAGGAGCGAGAGACATGATGAAAACCGCGTCGGAGCATTGGTGTAGGGCCTACTTTAGGATTGGCTCTTTCTGTGACTCAGTTGAGAACAACATGTGTGAGTCATTTAATAATGCCATCATGAGATCAAGGTTCTACTCTGTAATAACGGCAATGGAAATCATTAGAAAGAAGGTGATTGTGAGGATCCAACAAAACAGAGCAAAGTCTCAGAAGTGGCATGGAACCATTTGCCCAGTCACAATCATCTCAACCTCCATCTGCATCATCTTCTTATCAACCAACACCTCGGTCGAGATCTCAGCCAATGTCAAACCAATCAGGATTCCAATGGTGGTTATATGGCAATAATTGACTGCTAGTTACCTACCTACATTGAAATAAATATGAACTTGTGGTACATCATTCACTATTATGCATGCTCTGGTTCATGCTATATTATGTAAAACTGGTACTAGTAGCACTTGTTCCCTGTTATGTGACACATATACTGTTTTGCGATGTGGGCATGACTTGTTCTTATGTGATTTCACTGCTGTGTTTAGAAAAATTTGTTCTTCCAAAGTAAAGCTGAAACAGTACAGATAATTGTCGTCATGTCTTGTTTATTAATTCTGCTATTGCCAATTTGCAATAATGATGGCGAATGTAAATAAGATGCTGCCAATTTGCAACCATGATAATTACAACAACAGAGTACTTCCAATTCACAAAAGCTTTCATTCATGTTAGAAGAAAATATTGCATTCAGATTACATATATTGGTGCATATGCAACAGTTTGTAGACTCAGAAGTACATTCCCTAAATAAAATGCTTTCTCTGAAGTCTCTTTTTTCAACTAGACTGGGACAACAACACCAGCAAGAGAAGATAACACTTTTTGCATGTACTGATTCTCAATCTCAACTAAACTGAATTCTCTCTTCTCATAGCATTAGTACATGCCTACAAAGAGTATAATGTACACCATTTGGGCCCCTGAGATGATTTTGGGTGTAGTTTTCCTGCAAGAATGGATGCTCTGAGCAGCTTTCAGTTTGGGCTCTGCCAAATCAAGGTCTATTCGGGTCATCTAGGAGAACAACTTGGTGAAATTGTTGACCTTCTCGCCCCCTCCAACAGCAAGGTGTGACCTGCGTCCCTGATGATCTCTAGCCTGGATTCCTTGCCAAGATGTTCGCACTAACCAACAAAAAACGCAACCACTGTTATTCTCTTCTCCATTTGAAGAAAGGCTATGTTGTTAGTATCATACAGGATTCATGTAAGCTAAAGTACTACTCGCATTTTACCTTTCAGTTTGTAGCAAAAATTCGATGGGGAACACCCAGCCCTTGTCTCCCTTGAGAAGTAATATAGACAACAAATTGAACCAACGACGCATTCTACTCGTAAAAAAATTCCAACGAAAGCAAAACAGGGCATTGACTTCAAAAAAGTTTAAAGTTCAGTATATCTGCATCTGTACTGTCCCAATTAAAACTCACGATGTACATTGAACATAAACTCCAAGATGAGATTGTGCTGCTCCGTTCAGCCATGGCAAGGGCGCTCCTTGTTCAAGGTGCTTCCAGGTCATGGGAGAATAATGGATCAGGGGAGGAGAGGGGCGGCCATGGCAGCGAAAACGGGAGGAGAAGAACCAGAGAACAAACAAACATCTAGCTTCAGCCCGCAGCCATGGCGACGAACAGGAGAGGAGGAAGAGATGAACTATGGGGTTGGGGATTGGGGATTGGATGAATTAGGAATAGCCGGCGGCCCGTGCTCATATCTCCTGCGCCTCCTACCAAGCCGACGTGGCCATCCTGTACAGCCACGCGAGCAAAACCATCGGCAGATACCACTTTAATTGGGATTAGGGGGTGCCTTGGCTGGTATTAGATATCTCAGGGGATTAGTTAACTGGTTTCAGAGTTGGGGGGTGGGTTAGCCGGTTTCTGAAACCACAGGGGGTGATGTGGACTTCTTTCGAAAATGAATCACAAAGAAAAACTCTCAAAAGGCCAAGAATGGAAAGAGAACAGTGAGTTTGCATAAATGTAAGAAAATCATCTCTACCCGTACATAGATAGTAGGAAAGAAAATATTGCTAAAAACACTGTGGCTCTGTTTTCATCATATGTACCGTCGCGGTCATCATGTTAGGTCTTGTTTGGTTCATAAGTACTAGTACTTTTTTTAGTCCCAAGTCCCTAAAAAATCCCTACCTGTTTGATTTCTGGGACTTAACATGGACTAAAAGACCATATTACAACTATAAGTCCCTCCTTGACAGTCTTATTTCATAAGTCCCAAATGCCCATTTTAAGTCCCTATAAGTCCCTCCTGTTTGGTTTAGATGGGACTTATAGGGACTTTTTTAAGTCCCTAAACCAATAAGTCCCTGGAAACAAACACCCTCTTAGTGTCTATGGTGTTTTGGACCCATAGATTGATGGCATCACATATTGTTAGAATAAATCCGAGGCATACCGTTGATCATCCGAGGATCAAGCAATCACACGAGTACGATACCGAGATTTGTTAACGAGGTTCACCAATATGGCTACATCCCCGGGGCCTGACTATGGGCGCTTCTCTCCATGACACCGCTACAATGCCGCATACGGTTACCCTGGACGCCGGCACGTGCCGCTGGCTTCCCCTGCGTTTCTGTGCTATTATGTTGGCATAGGTTACAACGTGTGTATAGCCCCGCTATATATGAGAGACCTAGGATACAAGTGTCCTACTAGGACACGACTCCATATCTTATCTAAACACAATACAACTACAAGTCCAATTGTAACCTACCTCACACACTATATTCGACACAACTCCAACAAACTCCACCTTGACGAATATACTCCACCACCCTGGATTTGTCTATGCGTCAAATTTCCATGTACATTGGACTTGAGCTTATCCCATTAGTACCGCTGCTACTCCAAAGACTCCATGCGACTCCACCTATAACTTGTAGTCTCTTCTTTTCTTGACCACAGTCAACACTCGAGCAAAATTAAGTTCCTTGTTACTCAATTTGTCCTCCCAACTTTCAGAGTATCCGTCCAACGCCATCACACACTGATCACTGACCTATGTGAAAGTGAACAACTCACATATTGGGTGTCACACGTAAGAGTTACCTGAACTCAACATCACCGCTCCTTTCTTGACCGTCTGTCTGAAACTTGAAAGAATTTCACCATTGCTTGTAGTCATCCCGAGTCAAATTCGCAATTGTCTCATCACATGTATGACCACCAGAGCACTGACACGTCTCCATGTCCCCAGGACCGGCCCTGGGGAGGGGCAGGGGGCGGCCGCCCCGGGCCCCCAAAATCAAGGGGGCCCTCCCCGGTATACACGTAGGCTATGGCCAACAAAACGTACGCACCCAACAAGTCACGGAGGATGAGCCAGTGCGAAACCATTCGATCCATTCAGTACATGCACATAGGAAAAAAAAGTAACTAATTGATCCCTTGCGATTCTTTTCTTAGGTTAGTACATGCACGTAGAAAGAAAAGGGGCTGATTGATCGCTTTCCATTCCATCACGCATGCATTCACGCAGCGCTTTCTAATTTCCCAGCGGTCGCCGACGCTTGTCTCTTGGCTAATCGCCACTGTGCGTATGGCGCTTCTTTTTTCCTTTCCCCCTAAATCCGTTTTTCATTCCTAAATCAGTGAGGTCGTCGGCCAATTTCAATTCCCCGGCGGCCGGTGCAACCTCGCTTTGCTCTCCATCCATCAATAATTCGACCCTCCAAGGTATATCTTATATTCATATTGTGGTTCCTACTTCCTAGTATCCTGGATGAATAGCCCCCAAAATCTCAGGACCGACCCTGTTTATTAGTAGAATAAAAGTGGTAGTTATGTTCAACTGAAATCCTAACTGCGGTAGTTTTTATTTAAATGCTCAGATTTGAGGCCCTGGTTTTGACTAAAATCTTGTGCTTATTTTTTTATTTGTTTTACATTTGGTTTTTCTTTTGAAATTCATCCATGGTTATCAATATGATGCCCAAGCACGATCTTGGCCCTGATTGCATTATGGAAAAATGCATCCAAATATTTGTATTATTATTGAGCTCGGACACCCTGAAGTCATTGCATGATACTGAACTTGAAGAGTCTTGCACAAACATTCTCTCTTAATGGTTCATGAGATGTTCAGGTATATGATCTTATTTTTGAATTGAAGGTTATAATATTAACTTTGCCAGATGGTGTAATGTTTGCAATGGATATTTTGGAGCATGTCCAAGAAGTTGATTGTTATCCTAATATCTTCATTGCCTACCACGTTTTATTTACTATAAGTGTGACTGGCTTACAAAGTTGAAATTACTGAAGAACTATCTGAGGTAAACAATGGTTCAGAGCGGTTAAATGATTTGGCAACATTATGCATCGAGAAGAAATTATTGGATGATATTGACATTGATCCCATCATAGTTGACTTTGCATCGAGGATTGTTAGAAGAAATTTTAAAGGTAATATGTATAAATTATTTTATATGCATACTGATTTAGATGCATTTGAGTGTTATCAATAAATATTATATATATATATATATTCATTTTTGTTGTTATGGCATCCATATTAAGGGCCCCGAGTTTTAGTCTCGCCCCGGGCCCCCAAAATCTCAGGACCGGCCCTGCATGTCCCAGTGCATACCGCATGCCTCGCCGCTATTACCGCGTCGAGACTCCGCTGTCCTGGTCGAGTCTCAAGGGTCGCCAACCCACACCACTCAACCCCCACTGCAGAGTATCACCGATCATCACCGACCGATGACGAGTTTCACGCTTTTATCAGACAACTGAGCTCCAGTCTGAACTGCATGTCACTCGCTTTTTCCCACCTGCTGAATAGGCTTCGACCCCGTCAACTTACGCCGTAGCCCCTCAATCCAGCTCCACCTTCAACATGACTCCATGGTAGATGATCAGTCCACCCCTGCGCCTCATCGACTTCAAGCTCCGTGTATACACCACCTTGAATCAATCCCACGCCATAGTCTTGTCGAAACCGCACAAGCCTCGGGCATGTGCACCACGTGTTTCCATGCCCAGAAGTCGGTCACCATTAGATCACGCTCCTACGTCGTCTTCACTAATTCCACCACCGTCTTCTGTGCCAACCGACTTGCGTCGATCCGTCAGACTGTTCAGCCCAACCTAGCAGAACTAGTCTGGCTGCATGACACGCTCGAGGCTCCCAAATCGTCTTTCGTGAATTTTCATCCATCACATGATAATTCCATCACCGCTGACATGACTTTCCGCAACGCCTTCAAACATCCCTATTGTGTCAACAAATTTTTCACCCATATCTGTCATAACCCAAGGTTTTCAGTTTCGTTGAACTTCTCCACCTCAAACCTGATGCCCGATGATGTCATGATTCTTTATATGACTGACGCCGTGAAAAATTATTCGAGCTTTTCTCTCACGTGATGCCCAAGTACACAGCAAATCTGTACTAATAGCAAATTGCAACCAAAAACAACCTTCTGGTCTTCATATGTGTAGCTCCCTGGCTCAACAGCTGATGCAAACGAAGTACTACTTGGCTGCCAAAGCTCCTTGCTTTCCAACAGACGTGTATCGCTGGATGGACTTTTTTTCACCTGCCGATTGATCTGCCTTCCTATATCCGTGTCACGTGAAGACTCGGTCGAGAGAGGATTTTCTACCATGCACGGGACCTCCGGTGCATGCATCCCTCATTTATTATTGTGTGGGACCACTAACATCATTACAGTTTTGTATACACACTAAGTTTCATCCAAATAAATAGACACCTAATGTATGTTGAAGTAAAAGTTTTATTTACACTATGTTAGCACAATTGTATTTTTTGACAAGATTTTAAAAAACAAGACTAATATTGAATATATTTTTAGAATAGACAACTAAATCATCATGCTTCAAACTTGCTTGGTATAAATTTTCTAATTCCATGCGAAAAAATTAAAAATATTTCTTTCTATTTCGTAAAGAAAATCTTACAGTTTCATTATGGCTCACCGTGTTCTGTTGCGTATTATATTACATTTTTTTACATATTATATTACATTGTGTGATTCTTATTAATTTTACACTGTTTCACCATGTTTCAGAGCTTGAATTTCAGAATTGTTGAAATATATTCAAAAGTGATCTCGTATCAAAGTTCTCGTTGTCATAAATGCAAATATGCCAACAGGTCCTAAATTTTAACTTGGAAATAAAATAAAAAAGTATGGGGGTGGAACCTAGCCAGAACATAACAGAGTGCTGCCATGTGGCCAGAGAAAGATGTAACCAACTACCAGCGGTATCATGCTGTCAATGCATTGCATGACATCGAATCTCTAAATTAAATCAACTGCTCTCCCATGCGCCGGACATCCCGTGCATGGGAGAATTGCTTTTCTCAGACTCGGTCTCCCTTTTTTGGTCTAAACAAATCTCTAGTGTCGACGTTGCCACACGCACCAGCTAGCCCCGCCGGGCCAGCCCACACCGCGCGTCGCTTGCCTTGGCTTCAGCCGCGCCGCCTGTACGTTCGCCCGATGGATCAACATGATCAATCGCCGCACGTCTGCCGCTGTCGATGCTTTCGCCTCATATCCGTATCTCGTTGCGAATCAACATGTGGTTGAGATATTTAGGTGGACAGTGGTATCCCCAACCACCAGGGTTTAAATTCTGATGCTTGCATTATTTCTGTATTTATTTCAGGATTACCGGCGATGTGCTTTCAGTGGAAGGAGACGTTTCCGTCGACGACGAGGCGTCTACGGTGACTTCGTAAATCTCAAGATGATATGCCGGCTCAGTCTCTCAGAGGTGCTCATAGGGGTAGGGTGTGCGTGTATGCGTTCATAGGGATGAGTGTATGCGCGTATATATGAGCGTTTATGTCTGTATTGATGCTAAACAAAAAAATATCCGTATCTCGTTCAGATTACTGCTCGAATATCACAGCACGACCTCTTGCCTCGACGGTAACTCGCTGATGATATTCATCTCGATCGCTTCCCGCAGATTTATTTTGATGCATCTTCTTCCTCTAGATCAACTTTCCACGATCTTTAAAACAGCCTAGCAATGATATCACTTGTTAGAATAAATTCAAGGCATACTACTGATCATCCAAGGATCAAGCAATTACACGAGCATGACATCGAGATTTGTTAACGAGGTTCATCAATATGGCTACATCCCCGGGGCCTGACTATGGACGCTCCTCCCCATGACACCACTACAATGCCGCACGCGGTCACCCTGGACGCCAGCAAATGCCGCCGGCTTCCCCTGCGTTTCTGTGCTATTATGTTGGCATAGGTTACAATGTGTGTCTAGCCCCATTATATATGATAGACCTAGAATACAAATGTCCTAGTAGGACACGACTCCATATCGTATCTAAACACAATACAACTACAAGTCCAATTATAATCTACCTCGTATACTATATTCAACACAACTCCAATACATATTGCATGTCTTGGACCCATAGCTTTCGATTTCGATTTCGACACATCGTGCAGATGAGGCACGTCACCACGGCCACATCTAGGCGGCATTTGGATGGTACTGCCTAACAACAAGGATACAACTTCTTCCTTGACTCCGATCATCGTTCACCAAAACACCCACTAAAATGTTGGCGCGCCATGACAACATTTGAGCGAAGCCACACCCACAACCCCAAGGGTCAGCCTCCCTACAAACAGGCTACTCGCTATTCCACAAACTATCCACCCTAGATGGTAGGAATCCATCCGTGCAGAGGAGCTTCCTATCCTCTGGCTTAGCTTTTCCTCAGTCACTTTAAATGAGAACCTTGCTAACCTAGTGAGATGCCCCATTCAAGACAACGTCATAGCGGTGCTTCCATACCGTCCACGCCACAAGGACCATGACTATCCAAGTATCTGTCGAGTGCCTCTGACCCGAATCAATCAAAGTACACCGGTCACTAGCTCAGAACCATGGTTGGGTATCCATTGAGGCCTTCCCCTGTGGCCAAGAATGTCCGCCCACACCTATCTTGCAAGCACGCATTCAAAGCATGTGATGGACTTGTGTCCGGTGCATGTTCACAAAAAGGGCATTCCGCCAGATGAGCCAGGCCTCGCCATTCTAATCTATCAACCGTCCAACACCGGTTTCTCATCACAAGCCGTGAGAACATCATGCACGAGGAGTGCTTGGGAACGCCAAATCTGAACCATGCCAGTGTTCTCCACCCGACAAGCAAAGGGTGCCCGGTAAGCGGAGAGAGAGTAGAGAAGTGGGCGTCGCTCTCCTATGCTCAGACTAGAGCGTCCATAACGCCCTGAAGAAGCTACACCTCGGTCAAGCTGATCCACCAGCCAAATGAATTCACTGAGCACCTCTCGTACATATTAGGCGTCACATCCGCCCACCACCTTTCGTTCAATACCTTGCACACAATGCGCTTTCGGATGGCCTTCTTCTTAACAAAAGCGAAGAGGTTGTGCACGATGTCTTCTAGCCTCCCCTTGCTCAACCACTAGTCCGTCCAGAAGAGCGCCGAGGCATCGTTCCCCAACCTACACCTAGTACCGGACTTGTAGACACTGTCGGAGCTACATGTGCTCCTGCAGCAGCGTTCCCCAACTTTGACAAAATATCTGAAGAAATTTTATTAAGAGGTGCTTAATTAGAAAAAAAAATAGTGTATGGCCCCCTCAGAGATTGCTAGGGTTGCCTTTTGCCCCTCCAGCATTTCTTATCTAGCTCCGTCACTGCTTGTAGACCATGGCAGTTTGCATGATTTCCTCAAAACCAAGATGCGCCACTTCAATAAATGGCATTCTCGCGTTGTTTTCTTTCGATGGTTGTCCTTGTCCCTCAAAACCCCGTCCCACTTACAGAAACCTCTCGAAACATGGAAATTTCTCGACACTGGTGACTAGAAGTTGCCCATACCTGTCGGCTTAAAATTGCACAAACTGAGGCTTTCCAAAATCTGACACTGGTTGAAACCTGCTAATGCAATCTCCGATTTGTTTTTCCCCCTCCTAACTTCTGAAACTAAACTAAACCGCTCCAGTTTGGAATGCATTTCAACGGTGCAACGGCTACCACAACTTTTGGTTTGTGGTTTCTAATTCTGATCGATGCGGACAAACTGTAGATTTGGCAGTTTATTTTTGGGAGCTCTCAGCATGGCCACAACTTTCAGAAGTTCACGAGCACCGCACGCAGTATAGACCAGATGTTGCTGCTCTGTAGTAGGAAATGAAAATGAGTTCGTTTTGCATTTGGGCACATGCATGGCGCTGACAGGAAAGGCGAATCCAATAGTTCAAATGGCACAGCGTGTAGTCGACTATGTTCTCGCTGGAGATGTCAACAACAGAAATCAAGACAAACTGTAGCAATCATTGAAAGTGAGCATGGTCCTTCCATAAATTTGATAAATGAACACCATTAGGGACCTACACATGACATAAGAGTGGAATCTGCAAAGTCCAATCTTGTGTCACATCATTGCAGCAAACAACAGCATGAATACACGGAAATGAAAATCGTAGTGGCTGATCTATATATACCATGGAAGAGAGGAATGGAAATGAAAATAGATGGGTAAAAGATGAACCATATAGATGTAGATCTGGATCTACCATCAAAATGGTTAGAAGAGGAAAGCACGAATATTGGGCCGTTCTCCTGTCCATTTACAATCTTCATAAATATATATATTTGATCTTTCTGGGATATGTACGCACCACGACAACCAAAACCTCGCAAAAACTAAAAAGAATGCCAACTCTATACCATCTAACGCTCATACAAAGAATCAGAAGTTATGAATGAAATTTCTCCCATCTCGCTAGAAGGGAGCGAATACTAGACAACCATATGTAGCAACCGATACAAGATAGCAGCTTTCAAACTAAATATATATATCAAACTCGGGAAGAGCGAGCACAACTGAGGGGGATCCTTATCTTCTAGCATTCACAGCCTGACGAGCGTTGTTGCCTTCCAGCACCGCCCATGTCGATTGTATCAGGGAGATATCTACAAGAATTTAGCAAAACGTCAATATAGCTGCTAACATACTGTTAGTGCATCTCCGTGTTGCTATTTTGAAATGCCCTCCCCTCCAAGGAAAATAATCGAGTAAGAATTATCCCTTTGTATAAACAACGCATCTACTGCAAGAAGTAAACTTACATATCTTCTTCAGGTTCATTCTTGATAGCATTCCTTGCTATACACTCGAAAGCTGCTTCCACATTGAAGCCTTCTTTAGCAGACGTCTCAAAATAAGGGATGTTTCCCTTGGAAGCACACCAAGCTTTAGCCTTTTTCTCAGAAACCTGAAAGACAAGTGGTCTCAAAAATATCATAAAGTATATATATCAAGTGAAAGCAAGAAAAATAGGCACTTTGTTGCGAAGAATACTCACAGTCCTGCTGTTACCACCATCAACATCAATCTTGTTTCCAAGTAAAACAAAAGGGAAATTCTCTGGATCTGATGGGCTAGCCTGCAACAGGAATGACGGGCCAAACTTTCAATATACCATACATATTGCAGTACATTTGATCGACCGGCAACTAAGCAAGCTACTTACTTGAATTAGAAATTCCTCACGCCAGTTGTTGAGTTTTTCAAACGACTTGGTAACATTGACATCATATACAAGAACACAACAGTCAGCTCCCCGGTAAAACGCCACACCGAGACTCTGAAAACGTTCCTGTCCAGCCGTGTCCCATATCTAGGTTCCAGGAAAAACAAAAATGTGGTAAGATTAAATGAGAGTGGAACTATTGTTTCACAAGGAACAAAGTAGACAGATGTACATTCTAGTGTTCTCATAAAAATATTCAGGCTATAGATATACGTAATGATTAACTAGCTAGGGCAGTGAAGATTTGGGGTTAGTTCGCTTTTTTTGTCCCAATAACGCACGCAATCCACGCTTCTTTGCAATAGAAGAAGAAAGACACACAGCAGCAAGCACAACAAAAATGAAGGCTTCACAGCAACCAAAAACAAAATACACGCAAAAGCAGAACAGAAAAAAAAACTATAAGCAGCTAGGCCATTTGCACTAGCAAAATAACATCAACCATATTAAGCGTCCGGTGAATGCACACAGAGTTACTTCACTGAATTGTGCAAAATACATAATTTAGGTAATAAAATCATTGGACCGATATTAACGAAAACGTAACAGAATGTTCTTCGTATTTGTTTCCATCTTTTTTAAAGAGAGTACAATTATTTTCACTTGCAGTCAAGATTATTTAAGAATGTTGTTCATACTTCAGTTCATTTCATCTTAGAAAAGTATCTAATGTTATCAACTAGTAATCACAGCCATCAGAATATTTGTAAATCAAGTAAAATAGCTAAAATCAAATCAAGCAGCATACCAAATACAAAGTTTGCTATTGTAAAAAAGTATCTAATGTTATCAAGTAATCACAGCCATCGGAAAATTTGTAAATCAAGTAAAATAGCTAGAATCAAATCAAGCAGCATACCAAATACAAAGTTTGCTATTGTATAACTAAAAAGACAGTGGACTCCAAAAAAAAAATCATTTGTTTATGCTTATTCAAATAAACTACCCGGCGGGGATAAAAAGACAAATGTCTGAACCTCAGGTATAGGTATAAATGAATTGTTTGGCTATCCCATATGGTCATATCCTTGATTTAAATATGATGAATGAGAGATGGGCCATAGAGAACGCAGCTGAACAGGCTGTTTCATTGCTGTCCTGTTAAATAGAAAAGATGGCAGGGTCTCTGAACGTTCAATACTCTAGTCCAGATTTAAGAAAGTTGAGTGCCAGCGGATAACAGCTCAACAAAGTAGTTCATTCCCAGTCATAAAAATCTGGAAATTTCTTAGTCTTAACCAAAGCAAGCAAGTCGGTACATGGTCCATAAAGTTCGAGTAATGGTACCTATGTGTTAATCAATTTATGACAATCAGAGTACTGCAGTATTGGGACGCATCAATTATACTATATGTAACAGAGTAACAGAAAGAGACCCCAGAGTAAGATAAAAAAGGATAGGACCGATGGCTACAATATAAGTAATATTGCATAGCTTTTTAATAGTAACTCACATTAGTGAAGCCATAACTTAGCAAAAGTCATGTTTCCTCTGGACTTGGCCAGATTTTATTTTTCTTTGTTCATGCACATAGTGTTGGGCCACTGGAAGGTGTAAGACAGCTTTCTCTCTGTCTTAATGCACAGACATGCAATTCCCCTGCATTGTTTCTAATTACTATTTTTCCCTCTGAACTACGGTCTCAGTCCTCTAATCCTTGAGAAATTGTAATATAGAGGCAGTGCAAACCAAGTGGACAACTGAACTAGAGCTGAACTGATGTAATTTCTTATGACATAATGTGCCTTTCGATTGGGTAAGGTAAATCTACCCTAAAAACAATCCAACCATCTGTAATCGCATTAACCTATCCGATAAGCACCTACCAGCAGAACGTTTGCAAAAGTATATTCTTTCGAATTGGGTAAGGTAAATCTACCCTAAAAACAATCCAACCATCTGTAATTGCATTAACCTATCCGATAATCACCCACCAGCAGAACGTTTGCAAAAGTACATAACTCTATAATAAACCAAAAATGTCGCTTATGTTGACCTGAATAACTCAGGAACCAACCTTCTCAACCTGTCATAAACAAACTGCAGAGTACAAGGGTCCTAGTTTAGTAGTACTACCACTAAACTTGATCATCATCGGACCTACTCAAGAATTCAGAACACTAACCAGAGAATGGGAACTTTTCGGTTTCACGCAAGTGTCACATACTCACATCTCTAACAGCATAGAATCTGTTAGTGTTCTAATACACCCAGAGCTAATTGCCCAACAATAAAACTAGCACCAAGCACGTCAGTAGTAGATTGAATGAAGAACCTGTAGAGTGAAGAGGCGGTCGTCGATCTTGACCTCCTTGGTGAGGAAATCGGCGCCGATGGTGGCCTTGTACTGGTTGCTGAACTTGTTGTTGACGTACCTGCACAGGAACCAACCACCCAAATCGTTCAAACCCCCCGCACAGAAATAACCCGAATCAGACGAATCGGACAGGGAGAGATTGCCGTTCGGCCTTACTGGTTCATCAGCGACGTCTTCCCGACCCTGACGACGAACAAAAACAAAAGCGCAGGCAAGGGTGATCAGACAACAGCGAAACATCACACCCGAAAGGAAATCCAAAACAAAAGTGGGGTGGAAGGCGTGAGTGATTGCCGCGCACGCACCCGCTGTCGCCGAGGATGATGACCTTGAGGAGCATTCGCCTGCGCGACGCCATGGCCGCGGATCTGGGGCGGAGGGCGGGGCTACGCGCGGGGCGGGGGGTAAGGGGGGAGCGGGTGCTGAGGAGGAGGAGGAGGTCGGAAGATTTTGCGCCGTGTGTTGGTCTGGTTTGCTTGGCTTTGCTTTGGGATTGGTGTGTGCGCGCCGTTGTCACGGGAAAGGAGAAAGATCGGTTTTGTTGGAAGGCTTCGCCGCTCCGCCTCCACCTGTTTCGTTTGGGTGGACGCGTTGCCGGGCGGGCGAATTATTACTCCGTCAATTTTTTAGAGTAGCGACAGACAGACAGACAGCAGTATTGTTTTCATTATTTATTAATCGTCGATGATAATAAAAAATAAGATTGATTGGGACAGGCAGATTTTGTCCAACTGATGGCTCTGTGCTACCTACAAGTATGATAATTAAAAATTATTATTGTACACGGTTCATCCGCGTCTGAGTGACACATATATGCATGTGCACACGGTGTCTTCAGTGCTGGAAAGAAGGGACTAATGTACTGCCGACTAGTAACTGTTGTCTCTTTCATACTGCACCTGCTACAGATTTTACGAAGAAAGTTAAGTCAGAATGAACGCAGGCAGGGGTCGTTTGGTCTGAGGCTAAGATTTTATTATTTTTATTTTTTTGAAACAAGGAAAATGGCTTGAATAAGAAGGTTTAAGAATCTTGGCCAAAGGCCAGGTAACAAGCATCACTCTCGCGGCATTATATTACATAAATATTTCGCCTCGACAAGGCACCACAATGAAGTTTCCGCTTTGATGTGAGTTGCAATCACCCCGATCGGAATCACGGTGCTGCAGAACACATGTGCATTTCGCTCGTTTCAGATTTCCCAAGAGATAAGAAGCATAAGGGAAAGAAGCGCCCTTCGAGATTGTGACCTCCCAGAAGCAATGTTGCGCCACCACTCCTTGATAGGAACCATGCCTCCCCAATTCGTAGGATGGACATCATGTAAACCAAGCCATGTTTTGATCATTATCCAGACTCTAACTGGGTAACGACATTGGAAGAGAAGGTGGGTTATTGATTCCGGCGTTTGTTTGCATAGCGGGCAAAGGTTACAGTTTGGTCAGCCCCTGCGCTGAAGCCGGTCAGCCGTCCATATCCTATTGTTGATGGCCAACCAAGCAAAAAAATTGTATTTGGGAGGAGCCCAATTCTTCCACATCAAAAGAGGCATATCCGAGGCTAAGATGGACACACCTAATGTTTGTTAGCTCAATAAGAACACCATTGAAACTCAACGGTCTTGCATAAACCGACCGGCACCTTTTGTCAACAGATTCTGAATGCTACTTGGTTTTATATTGGAAAAAGTTTATCATGTTCATATCATATACGCTAGCTAACTGGAACGCAACCGCAGCTGCATGACTGCAGCAGACGTTGGGATGCTTCGGCTGCACCGAAAACAAATGAGAGGGGAAGCATACAGCCTGGTCCAACGAATCCATGCCTGCTGTATCTCCCTGGCTCTTCCCCTGAACTCAACAGCATCTCGCTAGCCAGTTAGCTTTCTTCCAAGCATGACACCAAAGTTCAGACGGCTGACAGCCAATGTATGATCATGCATCTACGGAAAGATGCAGTGCAAACGGAAGTAAAATTGCAGAGGAAGCACGTAAATGCGTCTAACAAAAGAACTATATATATATCTCAAGAACAAAATATCATTTTTGTTCGTTGCAACCAAGTCAGCTGGCAGCTTATGTGAATTCAGCTATGCTGTGGATTTACAAATGATGTCCTGAGGTTAACTCTCTCCAAGGAAAGGGAAAGTGGTCATCTCATGGAAGCCTGGCTCTCGACGTCGCCGTCGTCTCGCTTCGTACTAGTCCCCAACTCCACCTCCTGCGTCTGCTGATGGCCGTCGCTGCTCGGGACGGGCGGGTTCTGGTGCTCCTGCTCGTGCTCGCCGCTGGACGGTGTTAGCTGGCTGCTCTGGAAGCTGCTGGTGCCGAGCGCCATCTTCCTGAACTTCTTCAGGTCCTCGTTGTACTGGCTGGTGTCATACTCGGAGCTGGCGTGCGATCCCATGAACCGGCTGTGGCCAGGCCGGACGCCTTCGTGCAGATCATCCAGCGACACGTCGCCTTCCAGGGCCCGAACAACCTGTTCGTCACAGAGGATCGAGGTTAGCTTAACTCCATCTAGCACACAATGGGGATGAGGTCGAAGTAAAGAGTGATGAATTTGTGTCGACGAGATAAGGATACAAGGGAAGAAGAGAAACAAGTGTAGAAATGTACCTGGCTCATGCGTGGGCGTCGCCGTGCAGAATGGCGTACACATGCGGCTGCGCAGGCGATCATCCTTGCCATCTCGTTATCATTGAAATCGATTCCCATGTGGGGATCCACTAAAGCATCGTGATTACCATCCTCGAGTGCTTGTGTCATCAAAGGCCTTGCCTGCAAGGAGAAAGAAAGGAAGAGGATCCAACTCAAATATAGATGTTACTAGAAAGGTACTCCGTATCGAAAACTTGAAGATGGTAAACTCTCTGACAAGAATAAATACAAAGGTCAAGGCAGCCCATTTTGTCGACGAATAGCAAGTAAAATATGAAGGAATAGATCCTATGGTTGTTACTTCAGAAGCCCAAGGCAGCCCTCAAGGATGATTGGAATTTAGTGACAAGATTAACTACAGTAAATCTTATCTAGGAATAGATCCCTTGCAGTATTTTTTAAGTTAAAACACCAAAAATTTACCAAGAAATACTCCTCTTCCAAAAAGACCCATAAATGAAAATGAGTAGAAAAAATACAACAATGACTAATTTGACCAGCACGGTGGACAACAAATTTAACTTACCCAGTCAACCAAGCTGTCATCCATATGCGCTTGCTTTGAACTTACAGGCCGGCGTCCAGTTATTAATTCAAGAAGCATTACTCCAAAAGAAAAGACATCTGATTTCTCAGTGAGCTTGCCAGAAGAAGCATACTCTGGTGCAAGGTACCTAAGGGGAAAACAAGACTATCAGGGCAGTAATTATAATACAGCAGATTGCACATTATGAGCTAGAACAATGTCGATCTCTTGCTATATATATCATCATGATTGATCTCATTTCAAGCATTTGAGATACTCTTTCACTGTCCCAGAAAGCAAAAGGATAGTTTCACTGGAAGATCGAACTTACCCAAATGTGCCCATTACTCTGGTGGAAACATGGGTGTTATTATCAGAGGTTAACTTTGCAAGTCCAAAATCTGCCACCTGTTAAAAAAAGGTTTACTTAGTGAATTACACATCTAACAGTTTGTATTAGTAGGCTGATATGAACTCTGTTTATGATGATTGGCTACACATCAATTTATCACAACTCTCAACCTTAGTTTCTAAATTTACTCATATCAACCAATGACATTCAGGATTTTACACTACACTAGCAACTAAACTTAGTTGGGACCAGGGGAAGAAAGACTCTCAGAATTCTCAGTAGAAATGAAACCCAAAGGAAAATGGGTATCATGCCTTAGCTTCACATCTGTAATCCAGAAGAATATTTGATGCCTTTATGTCACGATGAATGATCTTTGGATGGCCTGCGAAGTACAGAAATAAAATCATGACAGAACAGCCACATATCTTTTTCAATGTGAAAAAGCAAAAGAAAAGCATAACAAGTAGGTATGTGTGTGTGAGCTCACAGTCTTCGTGAAGATAGGCCAATCCCTTCGCAGAACCCAAAGCAATACGTAGTCTTGAAGGCCAGTCCATAGTTGGTCCACGCCTTCCTGAAAAAGAGGTGAGAAATAACCTGAAGGCAATAACAAATGCTCAAGAGAATACAGACCAAATGAAGATAGCAGCTTTTTTGCATGACACGAGCTTCAGAGCAATGTTTTCTGAATCTTCAAGAAAAAGGTAGCCAATAAACCTAGAAAGCGTTGCCCCTTTCGGGTGGTAGCAAAAACAAAGTTGTATCTTCCCAGTTTGACAAAATCAGGGAAAGTTATTAAAGACTAAAGAAAAGGTGGCGATAAAGCTGATATCTTCTGGAATGGATTTGGTTGTGATTATTATTACCATTAATGAAACTCTCTTGCAGTCATGGTATTTCATTTTCTGAACAATGCAACTGCTCAAATTGTCAATTTACTCGAACAAGGTCTCTTTTTCATAGCCAAGATAATAATTTAAATCATGTAGTACCACAGATTTAACTTTGTAAATCACCCCGATAATTACTAACCGACAACTCATACGGCAACTGATAACGATAAACTGGCAATAGCTAGGATATTCATGGGTACAAAATATGGAACCAAAAAATACAAAAGATGGCATAGTTCACTTTCTCGGACAAGATTAAAGAGCATTCTGAGAGAGAAGAAACAATCATGATTGAAACATAGTGAGAAAACATACCATGTAAATGGAATTCTAATGTGTTATTGGGAACAAACTCATAGACAAGCAACCTCTTATCTTCAGAAATGCAATAACCAACCAACGTCACGAGATGTTTATGATGTACTCGGCTGATAATCTCAACCTCTGCCTGGAACTCACGCTCTCCCTGCCCACTTCCATCTCTCAATTGCTTAACGGCAACTTCTGTGCCATCTGGCAGCACTCCTTTGTGAACAAATCCAAAGCCACCTTGCCCGAGAAGATTAGCATCGGCGAATTCATTGGTCGCCACAGCCAACTCTTCATAAGTAAAAGTGCATTTCGAGAAGCTGAGGGCGTTGCCAAACGGTGATTGCAGGGGTCGATTCTCACCGCCGCCTGAGAAATGTGAACCCGAACCACTGCTGTTTACATTGACCGGAGGCGGCGGCTGTTTAGTGGAAGGATGTGAATTCATCTTCACAACATGATCAGGGGGTGGCGGAGGGGCATTATGCTGCCACCCATATTGATCCCCTGCAGAAGAACAAGAATCATAATTAAAGATGAGAGTGACTCGTGTTGAAAAATAATAATTACAAATGGATTCCCCTGTTACAAAATCTAATAAACAAGAAATGATTGCACGAAGTTTAAGAATGAAGTAGACACATTTACATTTCTGATACTAAGTTACTAACACACTTCGAAAAGGAGAACATACTTTCCCTCACAGATTTGCCTTGTACAAATCAGATTCCATGAAGAAGAATGAAAAAATATGCAGACCTAGTGGTTATTTTATCCTTTTCTCGAAATTGCCCGTTTGGATTATAGCAAACAAAGATGAAGCTTCCTGTGATGACTACCCCATACTAAAATTAGCCATGCTAATATATTAATAAACATATAGGTTAAGACGTACTAATATATTTCTGACGGAAATTTTGATATTTTTATGTCCATAACGCCATAATAGCATGATTAAAAGAGGACCCATCTTGAAGGCACCAAAAAACTGGAACGTAAGTCATACTTGTACGTCACAAGCCAACGCACATTTGCCAAGAACAGCGGGATAATTGCAAGCGACAGCGATGTGCCTTGCTAGTGAGACAAAGAACGCACATGAGATCTGTATGGTACTGTATCTGCTCCGAGACAAAGAGTCATGGAGGGTGCACAGCTGCCATCTCACCTTTGAACGGCGGCGGGGGCGGCGGCGGCGGCGGGTGCCCGTAGTAGTGCAGGTGGTGGGGCGGCGGGGGAGGCGGAGGGTGGTGCGGGTGGTGCCGCCTCTTCTTCTTGAGCATGCAGAAGCAGAGCAGGCTGGCGAGCAGCAGCGCGATCAGCCCGCC
>NW_024116459.1:0-5255 GCF_003073215.2 Triticum urartu
TCGTCGGGTTCCGCGCCGTCGCCAAGGGGACGCTGGTGACGTCGGTCGTGCAGAGAGCCGCCGTCGTGTCCTTGGCCGTGCTGTGCTTCGCTGCATCCCGCTGGCTCGCGAGCTTCATCGAGAAGAATTTCTATTTCCAGGATTACGTCCATGCCTACAAGTGAAGGCCATAATCCTGCGCCTTCCGTTGCTAGGGTTTTGTAGCTCCTGACTCGATGCAGCTTTAGAAAGTGCACATGAAGCACATTGCTTTACTTGATACCGATAGTAGCTGTATATAAAGCAACTAGTTTTTCCTTTTCAAACCAAAACCGGCTTCCGATTTTCATTCAAATCCAGTGCATAAATGCTAAATGCGTGACAAAAGGAAATTAAGAATTTTGTATCAAGTACCAGGTGCTATTACCAGGCAAATCGAGAAACTTGTTGCCGCAAAACCATACAAGGAACAACAATATAACTTCTTATTCATATATGATTGGCGTTTTGCACAGCACATCCCAGTATTATTTCACTTCACAAAACTACCAAGTTATAAAAGGGCAACACATCTTAATGTCAGCGTGTACATCGCTTCCCCAAAACATATCTATAAGAACAAAAATGTGTTGTTTGTTACTGAATTCCTGGTAAAACTGGATGCCTTTTTTGAGGAGGCAGATTCAGAATTATGTCTATGGCCTAGCAAACTTATCTAAGAAGGTGAGTACAAGTCGAAGCCCAATTTCGGAGAACAAAGCACCATATGACACAACCCTTAGGCCCTGAAATAGAAAACAGTTTCAGTGAATTTTTACCAAGAACTTAGCTATCAAAGTACAGACGACCCGCACCATTCATGTTCAGAATAATACAGCTTTCTGGGTAATTAAGATTTCCATCAACTTACCTAGTCATATATGAATCATCCACAGTACTAACAATGATGTTCTCACCCACTTCAACAAAAGGCGGGGCCTACGATTGGCAAAAAGTTGATGCAAGTGAGAAATACTTCAAGCTGCAGGACTATATCAAATTTCTTGGTTTCTAATTTTAATATTGATAATTAGGAGATTGCAAAACAATGAATGGATAAAAAAAGATGGCTTTTCCATACACCATTCCATAAAGGTCTATGTGAATATACTCTATGAAATGGTACCATCAACTTACAAGTACTGTAAGGCCATTATCCAGCAAGACCCTCTTATATCTGCATTTAGTACAAACACAAGTTTAGTTACCGCATAACACCAAGCCTCAAACAATTGATGATAAGAGATGATGAAGCTGATCAAAGGGGAATCTGCAATGCGCATGTGCATGGATACAATTCCATAGTGCATGAACTACTGTTTACTGCTTTTGCAGGGATTTTTGTTATGAAACTAGCTAACCTGTTGTTATAGTTCTGCTGCATGTAACTCATAACTACTCCCTCCGTTTCCAAATATAAGCCTTTTTAGAGATTCATTACGGACTACATATGGATGTATATAGACGTATTTTAGAGTGTAGATTCACTCATTTTGCTCCGTATGTAGTCCATATCGGAATCTCTAAAAAGGCTTATATTTAGGAACGGAGGGAGTACACAATTAACTTTCAAGTTTCTTCTCTGCGCATATAATTATCCATCAGGTATGTTCACTCCAGACAAAATATCACATTATGGTTAGAACACTATCACTCACTCCAAGCAATATATCCACCAATAATATGAAACATATTACTCTATTACCATAACTTCATTGCCGATCATTTGACAAGAGTGCTTATTTTGAGCCACAAAATATGAGAAGTACCCAGTGTATCCACTTGGAGTTGACTTACTAATACTCAACCCATAAAAGGTATTGGAACAATGAATAACCCAAAAACTCATCAATACATAATAAACAAATGTTGCAGAAATAAGAATTAATTTGATGATGGAAGTAATATGAAACTCACTGAGGTGTAGCAGTTAGGCCTTTTGCATTAGGCTGTGCTTCAACAACAGTGCAAGTCACACGAGGAGGCACTGAGCCAGACAACGCTCGGCCATCAAAAAATTGTAGAGTTACCTTCATCTCATCTGAAAAAAAATGATATTGGAAATTTGAGTTAAATGGTCTCAATCAAAATTTACTTTAACCATTGTATTTATTTCGATGAGATCAAATACATTTAAAACCATTTTGACAATGAGCAGAAGATATCAACATCGAGCGAGTCATGTACACTATCAGTGCAGGAGTGAGCGAGCCTCTTAGGTGCTGACGTCTTTATTGTTGCCACCGAATTAAGAAAAATGCACATGTATCGGATATGTTTGGGCCCGCTAATACATGGCATATATACAGATCACAATTATTTGTAAGGTAAAACTTAAGTGTCCCACACATTATATTCATCGGAATTGATAATTTTGTCCACTGTGATCATTTAAAACTAACTACTATGTCTACAGCAGCACTAACTTGCATATATGAGAGCTACAGGCACAAAAGTAAACAAGTCATCTAACTATTCAAAAGGTAAAACACAAGCACGTTCTTATAATCTAGTATTCATAGCAATTGGTGTTCTTCTGGTTGTCAATTAATACTGTTCGGACCTTTCAGATATGCAGCGTTTTTGCCAAACAGTTCCTTTGAAACCTCGAGTTGCTCAAACGTGTTAGGCCTGACAAAAAAAAGGGTTCCAGATGAAGTCATTACTACATGGATATTAATAAAATATAGACAGCGTCGCACCACAGCATGTTAATGAGGGAATGACAAGAAAACAGGGAAATAAGCATACTCCATAAGTGCCACGTTGTCTCCTTCCTGATACAGATATGTGAAAGGCTTATCCTCAACAAAAACTCCTGAATGTGTAAAGAAAATACATAATGATTAGATTTCCATTATGAACACGACTGTACGCTTTCCAAATACAAATAATCAAACTACTGTTATCAACTTATCATGACTGTGCCTTACGAAATTCCCACTGGACTAGATATTACTGGAAGAAAGTTGGGTAGCCAGGAGTTTCTCAAAAGCAGGTTAATTTGGCCACCTTCTGGCAAAACCTAGTTCCATACGGCGCCACCTTCTTTTTTCTTCAATTATTATTGATATTAATATATGATGCATTTATGTGCAAAACTAATGTCAAATGTCACCCAAATCTTGGCAAATAAATGATACATATCAATAATAATTTATATTTAATTGGAGAGGCTCATAGTCGTGATTGATATATGAGGTGCTGATTGTAATACTCCTAAAAGGCTGGTTAACGCATCCAACTTCTATAATCATTATCGTTATTTGAGTTTATTGTAGATGGTCATCATCTGAACTTTGTTTGGTACCTTCAGTGCGGCTAACACTGCTCGAGTATTGACACATGTATGATTGAATGCAATAAAACACACTAGAAGAAATTATTTCTTAGCTTCGTAAGATGTAACCAGAAAAAGGGAAGAGAAGGCTATGAAAAATTGCACAGGAGCACGTTTTAACAAGGACAGGGTACAAATAGCTACAGAAAGGAAACCAGACTAAAACATAGAAGCCTATAACTTCAGTCCTAGAATGCCTTTTGTGTGGGGAAGGAGTGTTCGTACTCTCAAGAGCCTCGTCGGTACGAAATCTTTCAACTATTTTGTTACCAGTGTCAACATCCCTCAGTTCCACCTGCAGCAATCAAGAGTTGAGAATAAAATTCAGATTGTAATGAAACAAATGACAAATTTAAGCTCCAGTTAAGTCAAGCACATATAAAAAAACATCCACCTGAACTTAGTTTTCGTCATTTGAGGGGACATCTTGCATGGAACTGCAGGCATGCCATTGGGGCAACAGTGCATCAAATTATTCATATGTATTTCTTGGTGCCTAGCTGTTTATTTCACTGTCCTTGTTATTACTCATTTACAAGTTATTCCAAAGTTATATTTTCGTTGTTGGCATGTCCTGTTGCCGTTGCTAAAATAGGTAGTCTAAGATGAGAGCATTTTGTGTGATTGGGTCTGATAATATAGATGCAAGGAAAAATCCGGCAAGTAACAAGACCAACATTAGCTTGCCATCATGTGAAGTATGCAGAGTTAAGTGGTGCAACAGATTGAAAGAAACAAACAAAATAAATGACCTGTATTGTGGCTCCTCCTCTTCCTTGGTGTGAATGATGCGATTTTATCACCTGAACAGAAGACATTCAACTCAGAAATGATAAGAGTGATTGCTCTTACTTAGTAGACCAGAAACATAGGTGAATATAAACCAGAAAGCTTGAGGAAATATGGAGGGACATAGGACGTGAAAAGCAGTTAAACGCACCTGATAAATGCGGCCTTGATTTAAGGTTGGCCCAAAAGATGGATAAGTAGTAATCCACGATACTTGGAAGTAAAAAACAAAACACTAAAGATGTAATCAGCTAATCACACACCTTTTCTCTGTATCACATTTCCAAGTTTCACCTACACATATGAGGATATCTCAAGTCAATGCAAGCATCGTTATGCGCTTTCACAAAGATTAATAAAATAATAGAAGTGAAAAGGCATTAGCAAAATTAAGACCCAGGATATAATCAAGATGTCATTAAAAATGTACACCAGAAGTTTTGCAGTTATTTTTAGGACCATTGGAAAGCTGGAAGCCTCCCTGCTAACTACAACTGTAGAAAACAACTTCAATAACAACTTCTAAATGTACCATCCATGTCAAGCCGATAGACCAAATACTAATTAACTCGGCTAAATCTAGGTTGGAATATGCTACTGGCTACACGTTCTGCACAAGTTGCAATATGACTGTTGGTCGCACGGGGAATTCACACCACGATTTTGTGGATGCAAAAGTAGAACATACAATTTGAGTATTCCACAACAAACACAAAATAATTGCAAAAGGCTTTCCATGACATTTGTTCGATCGCTAGTGAACATATCAATGGAACCACAGAACAAAATAGCAAGGAACTGCTCCGCCTGCCAAGCGAATTCTCCCACAAATTCGCTACGAACTGAACAGAGCAGCAGGAGCCATAACAGTGCACGAGCTTAGCAGAACCCTATCTAAACCCTGTGCGGCCACGGGCCAAGCGAGCAGACGCGAGAGCGAGGGGGCAGAAGGGGGATTACGTCGGAGCCGAGCATCTTCGCGCCGCGGCGCTGCGTGGCGGCCCACGGCGTGGTGGCGAGGGAGCCGGGGGACGGGTCCCGCCGGGCGGCGGAGAGGGGGGGGACGGCATGGGCGTGTGCGTGGGCGGGCGGGGGTGGTGAGGGGTGG
>NW_024116460.1:0-13506 GCF_003073215.2 Triticum urartu
GCACCCCCCCCCCCCCCCCCCCCCCCCCCCGCGCCTGGCCCCCCCCCGCCGGCCGCCGCGCGCTCCGTTCGGAGATTGTCTCGTCTGCCCCTCCTCCCTCCGGTCAGTGCTCTGCTCTCCCCTAACCCGCCTCTTCTTCTCCGAGTTCCTCGCCCCGTCCCGGTCTCCGTTCGTTTTCTCCTCGCAACCCGACGGCGACGGGGTCCAACCAACGAGTCCTGCTGGTACTGGACTGTCTTGGATTGGGTTTCTCTTTTTTTTTTGGCAAGTAATCCTAGTGGTTTTGATTGGAGTTGGATGGGTTGTCATTTTCTTTCACGGGTTTCTTGGGGATCGATTCTTTCTTTTCGCCGGCAGCGAGCAATCATAACCCAAATCAATGCGCTATTACTTGCCGATTTGGTTGCTGTGTGCTGTCCGTAGTCGTTCGATCGTGCTCGCACGAGGTCGATCTACGTTGATGCTGTAATGGAGTTTACAAAGAAGTCCACCGCTGGGACAAAGATGGAACGGCTCCAATCCAGGCGGCGCTAAATCAGATTCACGGCATGAATTGGTCGCTTCCTAGGTTCCGAGGGCCGGATTCCTACTGTAAGTGACCAGGGAATTGGTGCCTTCAAGGTTCAAACTCCAGTTTTAGATGCCTGCGGATTTAGACACTTCTATAAAGTCAGATAGCGGAATTAGTTTCTTGTTTCTTTTTTAGAAACGAATTAGTTTCTTGTTGTGTGCAAGTGTCTAGCATCTTGCAACGAACTCTGTCGTTGCCCAAGTTTTGTTTGCGCTGCGCAGGCGTCTACTTCTTTATCTGAAACTCTGACGAACAAAATCTTCAGGTGTTGAAACACCAGTTTCATGCCTTTTTTAGTCCTCGTCTCTGAACCAGTTGCATACAACTCTTTGCAGTGCTGCCGTCTTTGATTAGGTAGGTGAACTCGGTTATCATGGGCCTCGAGGTAGCAGGTGGCGGGGAAGCTGCAGTTAAGGTACTTTCTTTCGTTCCCTGATGGTTCTTGCAGTACGGTTCTTAACTTTGATTTGATGATTTTGTACTGACTGCTGCTACTTTTGGTTGTGTTTGACAGGGGAAGTTCTGGGGTATAGTTGTCTGTTTTTTCTTGGGAAATGGAAGCCTATTTGCCTGGAACAGTATGCTTACCATCGAGGATTACTATGTCTCTCTGTTCCCGGTATGTGCTTGTTTGTGAAACTCAGTTGATCTTTCTTTATTGAAATCTGTATGCAAAAATGTGCCTCGTTCCTTTTCTCTGAATGTTGCAGTAGATTGTTTAATTGATGCTCTGAATGAAATCAGTTTTCAGTAGCATAGCACTTCTTTTTATGTAAGCTAAAAGCGTCCTTCTGGATTAGCTTGGAGTGTTTGGGTAAATTAAGAATTGGTAGTTTTACTCATTTTAATGACACAGTTTATCATTTCTACCTTACACTGTCTTAACTTGTTGAACTGAGATGCCGATTTGATCCCTTCGTTTGCAGAATTTGTTGTGTTTCAAACATTCAGATTTTATTACGTACAATGACATTTGGCCTACGATATCTATCTGCAGAATTACCATCCGACAAGAGTTCTTACACTAGTATACCAGCCTTTTGCCTTTGGACTCACCTGCTTCTTTGCATACTATGAAGCAACGATGAACACGAGGAAGAGAAATCTAGCTGGTTTTGCACTTTTCTTCCTTAGCTCTTTCGCGTTAATATTGGTAAGTATATTGGGTATTGCCTTTTGCCTGGAAGGAAAAGAATAACATTGATGTGCCAGTATGGCAGCTCATGTAAATCATTTTTCTTATTGTAGCTGGACGTTGGTACTAAAGGACATGGTGGAATTCCAGCATACATTGGTGTATGCATAATCAGTGCCTTTTTTGGGACATCTGATGCTCTTGTTCAAGGTGGCTTGGTTGGCGACCTTTCTTTGATGTGCCCGGAGTTCATTCAGGTTAGTTTTTGGTCTATTACTGTACTTTTTTTTTTGAATTGTTTGGATTGCTTACCACATGTGTCACGTGGTGATCTATTACTGAACTTTGTGATGTTTGTGGTTAACTTTTTTATGTCTCAGACTGAGAATAATTTACCTTTCATGACGTAAATCATCTGTTGGAATTGCAGTCCTTCCTGTCAGGCTTGGCTGCATCAGGAGTTATAACATCAGCTTTGAGACTAATTACAAAGGCAGCTTTCGAGAACTCACAAAATGGTCTTCGAAATGGAGCTAGTACGTCGAAATCTCATCAACATATATTATTATTTTTGGATAATGAGAGACATCTCTGCCAACCTATATGAGCACACAACCCAATCTCATGAACAAATGCAGATCAGTAAAATTGTGATAAAAATTTAAGAATAGAAGAATGCTATAAATCCACTATGATCATAACAGTCATCAGTGACAACGTGAAGAAATCCATTTCAGAACTTGCTCATATATCTTTCTACTAGAATGTTTAGGTGCTTGTTACAATCTTACTTGCAGATCTCCTAAAATATTGCACCATGCATGTGCATAACCAATCCATGTATGATTTTTTGTGCAGTGCTATTCTTCTCGGTAACATGCATGTTCGAGCTAGCTTGCCTCCTCCTATATGCATTTGTCTTTCCCAAATTACCCATCGTGAAGTACTACCGCCAAAAGGCAGCCTCTGAAGGGAGCAAGACTGTTGGCAGCGACCTTGCTGCTGCAGGAATCAAAACTGATCAAGATAGGCAGGGTTGTCTCTCTGATCATACCAATGCCTACAATGAATCTTCTACGACTTTGCCATGAGAATGAAATGTTGATATACTGATTCGCAGGTTGAGGAGGATCCCCAAAAGCACGAACGTTTAAGCACCAAGGAGCTGCTGATGCAGAATATTGACTATGCTTTGGATATCTTCCTGATATACGTCTTGACTCTATCAATCTTCCCTGGATTTTTATCCGAAGATACTGGATCACATGGCCTGGGAACATGGTAATCTTTCTTTTACTTGTACCTGGCACCTACTTCTGCAGAATTTACCTGGGAGTATTGTCCAGTATCTGACATGTCATTGTTCTGATAAAATTTAGGTACGCGCTTGTGCTGATCACGATGTACAATGTGCTAGATCTGATTGGTAGGTACCTACCACTGATCAAATGCCTGAAGCTGACGAACCGGAAGGGCCTGATGGTTGCCATCTTGGCGCGCTTCCTGTTCATCCCTGCGTTCTACTTCACGGCCAAGTATGGCGACCAAGGGTACATGATCTTCCTCACGTCCTTTCTGGGACTGACCAACGGCTACCTCACCGTGTGCGTCCTCGCCGAAGCGCCAAATGGGTACAAGGCAAGTCTCCTTCCTCGCCGATGCAAACATCGTAATGCAGTGTTCAGAAAGAAAACGTTTGTTCCTTGTCGATGCAAACATCATAGTACAGTATTCAGAAGGAATAATGTTTGTCATGAGGATCTGAGCTGTATGCTGAACATTGGCTTTTGGTTGTGCAGGGGCCAGAGCAGAATGCTCTGGGGAACGTGCTCGTGGTGTGCCTCCTCGGCGGCATATTCTCCGGCGTCGTGCTCGACTGGATGTGGCTGATAGGCAAGGGCTGGTAGTCGAGCACTCTCCGCTGTTCGGTCTGCGCGATTCGTTCGGTGTCGGGCGGGAGGCGCGCTAATGCTGGCGGTCTTTCGCGCTCCATAGGTAGATAGGTGGTTGCCGAAACAAGGATGCTGCAGTACAGTGGTGTATTCCGAGTGGTTGTTTGTCTTCTTTCTCAAAAGAGATTTTAAATGTTATGGTCTGTCCATGTTTGTAAATAACTTGGCCGCGACATGCAAACATAACATTACTAGCTTCCCTTTTTTGCTTAGGGCCAGTTCTTTTGTAGCTTCTAGCAGCTTATTGTCAAAAAAAGCTAGAAGCTCAAAAGAACTCATTTTAGAGAAGCCAACTTAGCTTATTTCTACCTCCTCCTCCTTCACAATGGAAAAAAGCTGGGGTCGGGTGGCTTCCCGCAGCTTCTCACTTAAAAACGAAAGGGTATAGGGACGTGCCCCTGTTGTTTGAACTTTTTACAGCGAAATTGCCATCGCAGTCCCGCAAAGAGTTCCCGACGCAGAAAAAAACAGGCAGACGCGGGCTGCTCGATCCCCTCCCTCCCGCTCGACCCCTTCTCTGTTCTGTCGCTCGCCTAGGGTTCCTCCTAACCGCCGCCGCCGCCGCCGGTCATCGACGAGGCCATCTCCGGCGACATGGCCAGCGGGTAGGCCACATCTTCCACCCCAGCTCGCACGGGTGCGACCCCTCCCTCGGTCGCATCCCCTCCGTCTCCGGTGTCCAGCAGCAGCTCCTGGTCCGGTCCGGCCAGGGCTCCACTCCGGCGGACGACGACACCCTTTCCCCCTCCCCTCCTCCTGGCCGTGAGCCCCCAAGGTGAGCAGCTCCTCCTATGATTTCTTTTACAAAAAAGTTCATCTAGATTTGTTGCAAGGTACTGCTGAAGAATGATGTTTTCATCTTGATTTTCTATGATGCATTGCTTATATATGGCAGAAATAATTTTGATATGGATGTATTGATTGTGCCAAATAGTAGTACAATTGTTGCCCTCTGGTTGCATAGAAGAAATATTGACATGATGCGTTGCTTATATATGCTACTGTAAAAGCAATATCTAGCTATTGTTTGTACTACATATTAATTCTTCCAATTCTTTTGTATTGATATGATGAAAAATAGATGAAAGCACAATGGGATAATGTGGGTCTTAGAACTTTCATTGATATTTGTGTGGAAGAAGTGAATGCCAATAATCGTGGCAAAGAAGGAACATTGACACCACTTGGATATGACAATGTGGTAAGAAAGTTTTTTGAGCGCACGAGGAGAGAATATACACGAAAGCAATTCAAGAATAAGTGGGATGTGCTGAAAAAAGAGTATGCTGTTTGGAAGACATTAACCCAAAAGGCATCAGGCATTGGGTTTGATCCTGTTACCAAGACCATTGCGGCTAGTGATGAATGATGGGCAAATGAGATACAGGTATACATATGTTCACATCAATTCCATTTCTTACTTTTCTTACTTTGCCGTTTCTTGCACTAATTTGTGATATGCTTATTTTCAGAGAAATGAACTTGCCACCAAGTTTCGAATTGCCCCACTAGAGGACGAGATCAAACTGAGTGCTATATTTGATGATGTCAGTGTGACAAATGAGTATGCGAGGGCGGCACCTCCCTCATCTCAAGTTGGTGCCTCTCAAATTCACATTGTTGATGATGATGGGGCAGGTTCAGGATGTGAAGTAGATGCTACTCATGTGACACCTAACAAAGCTAAAGGTCGAAAGAAGAGATCATGTCCTTACTCACCTAGTCCTGCGATGGTGCAAAAGATTGCAAAAGATAGTGAGGATAGAATGCAATTTAAGCGTATTGCCGACCTTTGGGAAAAGAGGGAGACTAGCCGCAATTCGGTGACATCTGAAATGAAGGAGGATCCTGTGAGAGATGAGATTAAGGAGATGAAGGACATGGTGGTGAATGATGGAGGTAAACCTGGAAGTGAAGTGTGTCTCCATGCTCTAGAACTCTTTACAAAGAAGGAACATCGTGATGTCTTCAGTGCACTAAAGGAGGAAGATTCAACTGTGAGGCTTGAATGGATCAACAGGGCATGGGAAACATTTATGAAAAAAAAATAGAACTTATTTGCTTTGTTGGGAACTCATTTGTAGTGTTGTGAACTTATTTGCTTTGTTGTCAACTCATTTGTATTGGTTTGAACTAATTTGTACTGTTGTGAATCTACTTGCTATAAATCTTTGATCTGAACTTTGTTGTATTGTTGTGAACTTATCTGTACCGATGGTGTTGTGATTTGTTTTGTTGTGGACAAATGTTCATGATATTTGTATTGTGTTTATATCACAGATAGACATCTCTGTTCAGGAGGAAGAGGAGGAGGAACTTGATTTTTGCGTTGTTGCAATGGCATATTATCTTCTAAACAAAGAGAGGCTGCCATATGGACCTAGAAGAGCGCCAATGATGACAGGATTGCAGTGGGTGGAAGAGAAGGAGAAGCAACCACAAATATTCTACTCTATGTTCAGAATGCGAAAGTTTGTGTTTTACTCACTTCATGACATTTTAGTTGAAAAGTATGGTTTAATGTCAACTTGCAACATGACAAGCAAAGAGGCATTAGCACAGTTCTTGTGGACTATGGGGTCACGCCAGACCACCGACAATGTTGCAGATCGATTTGAACATAGTCGGTCTACCATCAACAAAAAATTTAAGGAGGTCTTGTTGTGTGTGTACCGTATGGCCGGTGATTACATTCAACCCAAAGATCGATCTTTCACCCAAGTTCATGACTCGCTTACAAAAACAAGATTTTGGCCTCACTTCAAGCATGCCATTGGGGCAATAGATGGAACACATATTGAATGTGTTGTGCCTGCAAGTGAGCAACCCAAGTATCGCAACAGAAAAGGTTCGACAACTCAGAATGTCATGGCGATTTGCGATTTTGATATGAGATTTACGTTTGTTGTTGCTGGATGGCCTAGATCTGTTCATGACACACGTGTACTCAATGATGCACAAGTTGAATATTCCTACTTTCCACACCCTCCAGACGGTAATAACTTGTACATGCATTCTTGTGCTCTAATGTTTTTGCGTGAACTAATTGGTTTTGGTCATCTTTATTACCAATGCAGGCAAATATTATCTTGTTGACTCTGAATATCCAAACAGAGTTGGATATCTAGCACCATACAAAGAACAACGCTACCATGTACCCGATTTCCAACAAGTACCACCACGAGGAAGATATGAGACCTTCAATCATCTACATTCATCACTACGGAATGTCATTGAACGATCGTTCGGTGTTCTAAAGATGAAATGGAGAATCCTCCTCGGCATCACCCGGTACAAACCTGCTACGCAAACAAAGATCATTACTGCATGCGCGTGTCTTCATAACTTCATTCGTGAGAGCAAACTAAGTGATCAACATTTTGACATGGTTGAGAGTGGATCTTATGCTCATGAGGAGAGCCTTTCTCATCACCATGCACCCATTGATGATGGTACTATGGGTTCCATCCGTGATGCTATTGCTACAAGTGTTTTCCCTTGATGGTTAGCTCTAGGGTGCAATACTGCTAGGGGGTATGCTTTTGTTGGGAGAACCATGTAATAATTTAAAGATCATTTTTATTCAGTACTTCTCACGTACTCGTACTACATGAGATAGTGATGCACGTATGATATTCGTATGCGAGACAATGATCTTCCTTATGCTTGATTATAACAAGTTTTGGTGTTTGAAAGTCAAATTTATGTTCATATGGGCAACAAAATGAGAAAAATAGCGCAATATCATTTAATCCAAACAACAGTACAGTCCAAGGGCATTACAGACTTTTCACTGACCATACCACACAGAAGCTGAAAAAATAGGCACTGAAAAGAACTGGCTAGCTTATTTTCTGGAGCTTATTTCCACAACAGCTTATCTTGAGCTTATTTCCACAGCAGCTTATTTCCACAACATACCTCAAAAGAACTGGCCCTTAGCCGCTTGGGCTGTCTTCCCCTGCTTACCGTATTGGACGGCATATTCTTCAGAAACAAGAAGGGAGTTTGTTCATTCAGACTTGTGGGATAGTGTTAGTTTTGCATTCATTCAGTCGTAACGTAAAGCATGGCATTGTGTTGTGGCGCCAGTGATATACGATCGGTCCCGGTATCCTTGCTGTGTTGAGAGGAAATGAGGGCACATCAGCTCGGGCATTGTATGGGAGCTTGGGACCAAGATACAGCATCGGACATGAGGTCCCTTTGCTCCTTTGTTGTTAGTGTTGGCCACATCACACGATGGTGTTGTCCTACAGAGAACCGGAAAGCACAAGGTGGTGTGGGCGTTGGCAAGTGGGCGTGGGGCCCTGCCTGCTTGTTCTTGGGATTGCATGCCAACTGGTGCCAAGTCATACCTTTCTTTTTCTACTGCCACCGTCGTGATTTATAAGTCCCCTTTATATTTTGTTGTGTCAAATTTTGACTAGAGATTTAACTAAAAAAATATTAATACATGTCACCTAAAATTATTTTGTTGGATTCGTATTTAAACATAGTTTTTAATTATATTATTTTTTATGACATGCATTAACATTTTATTAATTAAATTTATGATCAAAGTTTGACACAGAATATAAAGGGGACTAATAAAGGTAGTTCTCAGAGCATCTACAGCAGGGCGCCTCAAACGCCCGGGCGGCCCACCCAGTTACTGACTGTTCATGATTTTTCGACCAAGACGGGCCCCTCAAACGCCCGGGCTGACCGGCACCTCTCATATCTGGCCCAAATATGGGGCGGATATGGGGGCGCCCGGGCACGCTCGCCATCGGTCTGATGCTGGGGTCCCACACGAAAACGCCCGAAAACCCAGTGGTCCGACGGATGTCGCGTCCATCGCCGCGGTGTGAATGTCGTGTGGCGCCGCTTCGGCTCGCTGCCCGAGACCAAATTCGACTATTTAAGCTGATACGGCTATGAAACCGTTGATTGTTGATGTTACTGATGCTGAGACAGTTAAGGAATCAAACCATGAAAATGTTGTGAAAAATAATGCCATCCATGAGGCTCGATTTCACAAGGGAAATGATGGTCGTATGCGCCAATTATGTGGACCGAGAATTAGTTCTGTAATGAACGGACCAAAGAACAATTATATGACACGTTTATTGAATTCAAGAAAGATTGGCACGTGGGTGCATGGTCCTGTACACATGACGACATATAGAGGTGTGCGATCAAAGTTCAAGCAAAGAAGTGATACAAGGAAAGTCAGGCAGACATGAGATAACAAGAAATCAAGGTAGATTTCAAAATAAAAGAAAAAGGAAATTGCATGGACCAGATTACAAGAAAATACTGCAGACCAAGGAGAAGCCAACGCTAGCTTCAGTAGAGCCCAATTTTCGTACGCCTCCCTTTCAACTTATGATAGTTAGAATCGTAATGAATATCTGTTAGTAGTCCTACTTTGGTTTGTTAGCTAATAACTAGCATGGTATGTCAGCCGTTCTCTTTTTCTAGTTAGGATCCTTTTATTAGTTACCATTAGCACATGCCCGTGAGAGACTAGGAGTGCGCCATATAAAAAGGCAGAGGCTTCGGCCATGTACGGAACAGTTTTAAGTTTTATTTCAAGTATGAGATATACAGATAAACGTCTAAGTTACGCGCGGCCATATCTTGTGTATTATCTGTGATTTTTCCATCATGAAAGTTTACTAGTAATAGAGGGTTGATCATCACATCAACACCTACGTGCTGATCCAAGGGGATCATTATTTTTGTTCGTGTATTTTTGTACGCGGGTGAAAATTATTCTTGGAGGTTGCGAGGAGGGACAGGGGGACGTACTGTTAATCAACCGTCGTCGTGAAAGATCGGGTCATCTACGCGCGCGAATTAGCATCTCGCTAGTTTGTGCCTCATCAAGTGGTATTCAGAGCTAAGGTTAGTCACGGCGATTCAATTTGCAATATCGTCTGCGGAGGCGAGCATCAACATGTTGAGCAAGAACTTATTGATGGAGGAGGAATGCATTGGCGAGGTCATTCTTTTTCACAGTTGTTGCGTTGTGAACGAACGACGTGTCAATCTGACAATCGATGAGACTACTACAGTCAATATGGTGAGCATCAAGGTGGTAGAAAAATTGGGGCTGAAGATGACACCTCTTGAAAGACCATACACACTGAAGTGGTTCGAAGGTGAAATCCAAATTACGCACCAGATTTTGCTAATTTTTACTTTGGGGAAATACTGCCGTGCAGAATTTTTTTATGTTTGTCCTGTGTCCATGGTGTCATGCCATCTGCTACTTGGGAATCCATAGTGCAAACGTGTTGGGGCTGTTCGGAATTGCAAGAAAAATAGTTACTCGCTATCACGGAAGGGCCAACAAATCTGTTTTGTTCCCATGCCAACGGATGTGTTTAGGGCATATTGGAAAAATCGTTTGCTAAAAAGAGAAGAACAACAGGAAGAAAGAAAGGAAGAAGTTGATGCACCGATAGAGGGGCTGAATCTTTTGGTGGAGAAGGTAAAAATTGACGGTGGTGCAAAGGGACAGCGGTGGAGTGTTTTTAAGACACAATGCAAGATCAAGGACCGTGCAGGCAAGATGATAATTGATGGTGACAATTTTACCAATGCCATTAGCAAAGATCTTGTGCAAGAATTGGGTTTGTCTATGTGGCGACACCCGCAACCGCACCATGTGGAGTGGCTATACAACTCCGAAAAATTAAAGATCACACATAAGGTACGTGCGAAGTTTGCAGTTGGAGATTGTTTTGATAAGGTGGATTGTGATGTTGTGCCGATGGACGCGTGTCAGTTGTTATTGGAAAGACCATGGCAGTTTGATCATGCAGTTCATGCAGGAAGATCCAACACATACATGTTTATGCATCGCGGAAGGAAGCACGTGCTAAAACCAATGGCAAATGGTGCAATCACAACAGAGATGCAAATTCCAGAGAGGAAGGTTGTACAAAAATTAGACTCGAAACCGAGGACGGTTTCGTTTAAAGGAAGGGAGGATGATACGGCCATGAAACCGTTGATTGTTGATGTTACTGATGCTGAGACAGTTAAGGAGTCAAACCATAAAAGGGTTGTGAAAATAATGCCATGCATGAGGCTCGATTTCATGAGGGAAATGATGGTTGTATGCGCTAATTATGTGGACCGAGAATCAGTGCTGTAATGAACTGACCAAAAAATAATTATATGACAAGTTTATTGAATTCAAGAAAGATTGGCACGTGGGTGCATGCCTGTACACATGACGACATATAGAGGTGTGTGATCAAGTTCAAGCAAAGAAGTGATACAAGGAAAGTCAGGCAGACATGAGATAGCAAGAAATCAAGGTAGATTTCAAAATAAAAGGAAAAGGAAATTGCATGGGCCGGATTACAAAAAAATACTGCAGATCAAAGAAAAGCCAACGCTAGCTTTAGTAGAGCCCAATTTTCATACGCTTCCGTTTCAACTTATGATAGGCAGAAACGTAATGAATATCTGTTAGTAGTCCTACTTTGGTTTGTTAGCTAATAATTAGCATGGTACGTCAGCCGTTTACTTTTTCTAGTCAGGATCCTTTTATTAGTTACCATTAGCAAATATGTCCGTGCGTTGTAACGGAAGATAAAAAATTATGGCTAACTAAATAAATATGACTCAATATCCCGATATATGAGCGTACTCTATTTTAACACAGTGGTTCACCATGTTGCCATTTTTCTCTCACCCTAGCCGATGATGGTCGCGATGTGTACGTGATCACAATGCATTCGACGCGGTAAATCCCAAGGCTATGAGTTTGCCGGTGCATGCCACACTTGTCATTATGTTGCGCAAGGGAACGTTTAAAACTTTAGAAACAAACCTCATTGACCACGAACTACTCCCAACGCTAAGACATATAAAGACTTTCGAAAAACTAATCGAATCCTAGACATAAAATACTTTTGAATCAGTGAACAGTTTTTTGAATCGACAAACATATTTTTTTAAAAATTTATTTTCTCAAAAAAATCACAAACATTAGTTTTGTTTACAATTTTTTAAATGTATGAACCGGTTTCAAATTCATTAACATTTTTTGACTCAAGAACCTTTTTTGAATCGATGAACTTTTTAAAAAAATTGGGGAACAAATTTTAAAAATCAAATTTTTATTTTTGTTTTTGTGAACATTTTCTAAAATGTCATGGACATCTTTTTCAGATTCCTGAATATGTCTTGAATACACGATAATTTTTTTTCAAAATCATGAACATAATTTTATTTCCCGACCATTTTTTCAAATTATGATTTTTTTATAATTTTGCGAACAGTTTTGCAAAACCACCAAGATTTTTTGAATCTGCAAAAAAATTATGATTTTCTAATTTTTTTGAATTCACATATATTTATGATTTCTTAAAAGTTTTTGAAAACTCACAACTTTTAAAATATTAAATCCCGAATTAATTTAAAGAATAAAGAAAATAGAAAAAGACAAAAAAGAAAAATGAGAAGAAACAGGGGAGTAAAGCCCCGCATATGGGCCGGCCCATGAACGCATGCATGGGTGCGTGAGAAAAGAAAGATAAAAACTAAATAAATATGACTCAATATCCCGATATATGAGCGTACTCTATTTTAACACAGTGGTTCACCATGTTGCCATTTTTCTCTCACCCTAGCCGATGATGGTCGCGGTGTGTATGATGGTCGCGATGTGTACGTGATCACAATGCATTCGACGCGGTAAATCCCAAGGCTATGAGTTTGCCGGTGCATGCCACACTTATCATTATGTTGCGCAAGGGAACATTTAAAACTTTAGAAACAAACCTCATTGACCACGAACTACGCCCAACGCTAAGACATATAAAGACTTTCGAAAAACTAATCGAATCCTAGACATAAAATACTTTTGAATCAGTGAACAGTTTTTTGAATCGACAAACATATTTTTTTAAAAATTTATTTTCTCAAAAAAATCACAAACATTAGTTTTGTTTACAATTTTTTAAATGTATGAACCGGTTTCAAATTCATTAACATTTTTTGACTCAAGAACCTTTTTTGAATCGATGAACTTTTTAAAAAAATTGGGGAACAAATTTTAAAAATCAAATTTTTATTTTTGTTTTTGTGAACATTTTCTAAAATGTCATGGACATCTTTTTCAGATTCCTGAATATGTCTTGAATACACGATAATTTTTTTTCAAAATCATGAACATAATTTTATTTCCCGACCATTTTTTCAAATTATGAATTTTTTATAATTTTGCGAACAGTTTTGCAAAACCACCAAGATTTTTTGAATCTGCAAAAAAATTATGATTTTCTAATTTTTTTGAATTCACATATATTTATGATTTCTTAAAAGTTTTTGAAAACTCACAACTTTTAAAATATTAAATCCCGAATTAATTTAAAGAATAAAGAAAATAGAAAAAGACAAAAAAGAAAAATGAGAAGAAACAGGGGAGTAAAGCCCCGCATATGGGCCGGCCCATGAACGCATGCATGGGTGCGTGAGAAAAGAAAGATAAAAACTAAATAAATATGACTCAATATCCCGATATATGAGCGTACTCTATTTTAACACAGTGGTTCACCATGTTGCCATTTTTCTCTCACCCTAGCCGATGATGGTCGCGGTGTGTACGTGATCACAATGCATTCGACGCGGTAAATCCCAAGGCTATGAGTTTGCCGGTGCATGCCACACTTGTCATTATGTTGCGCAAGGGAACGTTTAAAACTTTAGAAACAAACCTCATTGACCACGAACTACTCCCAACGCTAAGACATATAAAGACTTTCGAAAAACTAATCGAATCCTAGACATAAAATACTTTTGAATCAGTGAACAGTTTTTTGAATCGACAAACATATTTTTTT